>NC_091432.1:97272223-97448548 GCF_964237555.1 Oryctolagus cuniculus
AGTATGCAGTTAGAATTTAAGTGTACTTTTTTGTTTCTTGGTTATTTCTTATAGAACTGATATGAATGTGTTATGTTGCATTTTCTACTGATGAAAAACGATAATGAGTCTATTATTCAATGCAGATTTTAAAAGTCCTGATCTCTTACACCACATGGCCTGCTCTCTTGAAAATTATATTAGTCTGAATCAAGCTGTAATTTGGGACATAAAGCTGTATTATAGAGATGATCATATACTTTAGATATTCGTTAATTTTGATCATAATGTGGTTTATTTCTAAAGTCAGATGTACTTTGTGTTATCTCTTACTCTTCCATTCACTAGTCTGGGTAACCTAGAGTTATTTGTGTCCTTAATTATGTCATATTGAAAATCCAAGTATGGATTACAGATAATCTGTCATTCATTTTGCTGGATATTCATCTTGTACAACTCTTGACTCCTGAAAATGTGTATGAAAAAGCTGCCCCCATTTACTTGTAAAACACACACACACACACACACACACGTAAACATTCCTGGGAGTGGGTATTTAGCACAGCAGGTATCATGCTTCTTGGGATACTATCATCCCATATCTGAGTGTTTGGGTTTCAGTCCTGACTCCACTTTTGATTTCAGATTCCTGCTAATGTAGCCTCTGGGAGACTGCATATAGTGGCCCAAGAACCTGATTCCCTTCTAATCATATGGGAGAACCATATTAAGTTCTCAACCCCTGACTTTAGTTAGGTGAAGCTCCAGTTTTTGTGACATTTGGGAAGTAAGGCAGCTGATGGAAACTCTCTCTCTATGTCTGTCTGTCTCTGTCTCTGCCTTTCAAATAAATTAAATAAATAAATAATATATTTAAGTGTAAATTCCCAGACTCCACTTACCTCTTATGATGGTCTAGAAGGTCTTTGATGGTACTTACAAATCTGCTTTCTAACAAAATCAGGTGATTCTGACGGAGGCGTCCATTCACTGTCACACTTTGGGGAACACTGTTATAGTAGATTTTTCCTCACCACTTAGAGACAGAATGGCTTAACATGCTCCTTGCTATTGGAACACCTCACTATGGAGAGCATTTACTCTTCAAAATTTACATTTAGTATGAGATGTCACAAAACAAAATCTGAATAGAATGATTGGGGATTATGAAAAAATATATTTTCAAAACCAGTTATTGCAACTCTTTTGCCATTTCAGGACTGGGCCAATTAAAATAAATGGAATAATCATACGTATTTTCTTTTCTACAAAAGACAATCATTGACTGCCCATATTCACATAAAATTTTTTCAAGTGCTGTGGGAGAATCAAATGGGTATTCTCAGTAGTCACACCTTTATCATTTTCAGTCTGTTCCAAGCTAAGGAGAAATTAAGCTCTTCATGTTACTGAGAAAATAAAAATATAACTGATGAATTACCCAAAACATTGTTTTACTATTACTATAGCCAGTTTGCTACATATGTAATATAAAAACAAAGGAGATTTTCTAATGCTAAAGTTAAAACACAATTATTAAACTTTCACAAACAGGTCCAGTAGTCTCAAAAGAAATAGATTAACATAAAATTGAGAGCGATTTTTCAATGAAGAAATCAATATTGATCTGTATTGCCAACCATAATGGCATCTTCCAAGCCAAATTGGTTATAATTTTGTTTTATTGCATTAACATCCCTCATTTTAACCCATATATAAGCCTCCTGAGTTCACCTATGAGCAGTATAAAAATAATGTGAAAGTTAATTTAAGGACTAATTATTTGAAAAATGAAATTATCCTAGTTTTATTAAAATTACAGATTATGTTACTTACTAAATATCAGCACTAACTCTACAGTTTATTTTTAGAATATATCACATAGTTCCTTTTAACCAAATTAAACTTTCCTAATTGATAATTGCTTTGGATAGTTCAATTAACTTCTCTGATTAAACCATTCTAATTTAACGTGATATTGTTAGTGTGAACTCTAAAGTCCTGTATGTGGCTGAAAAAGTCTACAACTGTTATTCATCTCTCCAGTTTCCCTGATGCTTCCTATCTACACACACCTGATATCTTTTTTTTTTTTTTTTTTTTTTGAAAGAGTTACAGAGAGAGGTAGAGACAGAGAGGTCTTCCATCCGCTGGTTCACTCCCCAGATGGCCGCAATGGCTGGAGCTGTGCAGATCCGAAGATAGGAGCCAGGAGCTTCCTCCGGGTCTCCCATGTGGGTGCAGGGGCCCAAGGACTTGGGCCATCTTGTACTTCTTTCCCAGGCCATAGCAGAGAGCTGGACTGGAAGAGGCACATCCAGGACTAGAACCGGCGCCCACAAGGGATGCTGGCACCTCAGGCCAGGCCTTTAACCCGCTGTGCCACAGCACCAGCCCTCCACCTGATATCTAGCTACTATAAATCAGTTTCTGTAAGCCATGTGAGCTGTCCCTTTTCTGAAGCTACTAGCATGCCTTTTCTATGTTAACAACACAACTATTTCTGTATGTCTTGCTTGAATATTGCTACTTGTCTTCGGGTCTCTACTTTATTTCCTTAAAAAATAAATCATTCCTTGCACATAAAATCCAGGTAAGAGACCTGAAATACTGTTCTCATGACCTCAATACAGCCTAAAGTCTTACCCATCTTACTGTATTATACTTGTCTACACTGTGAACAAATTTGGAAGAAAGGGAAGGTTGATAATGAATTCCAAAACACAGGTAGACAGAAGGAATAAGTTCCAGTGCTCCATGCAAAAAAAGCTGACTATAGTTCATAACACCACCATAAATATTTTATGACTAACTGAAAGACAGATGGGTAAAAGGCTCCAAGTTTAAAGATTGTAAATAGAAACGCTAATTATATATCTCATTGGGTCAATATATATTGCATATGTGTGTTGAAATATTACACAGTAGCTCATAAACCTTTATACTTATTGCTGATAGTCTAAAATGCGAAAAAATATATGTGAGTGTTTGGCAAAGTGATTAAGACATTACAAAAGATACCCACATTCCACATTAGAATGCCAGGTTTGAGTTCTAGCTCTGCTTCAAATTTAGCTCTTGCTAACGCACATACTAGGTGTTAGCAGATGGTGGTTCAAGCACTTAGGTAAAGATCACCCCCTCTGGAGACCAAAATGAGTTTCTGGTCCCTAGCTTAAACCTGGCCCAGCCCTGTATATTTATTTTTGGGAATGAATCAGAGGATGTAAGAGCTCTCTACATCGTTCTGTCTCTTCCTCTCCCTGTCTTTCTATCTCTCTGCCTTTAAAATAAAATGGAAATAAATAAATAACATTTAAAAAAGAAAATTTGAATAAAATAAGTGAAGAAAGTGCTATTTGGGGGATTGAAATGTAACTGAGACCAGATAACTGACTCCAAAATCTTTCAAAATAATGGCAAAAGATATCAAAGACAAAAAACTGTTATTAGGAGAATTATATCTAGTGTTTGTTTTTTTTTCCTAATGTTTGTTAAATGCAAATGAATTTTCATGTGTTCCTGAATTTTTTTAATTCACTGAAATTCAAAGACAGGACTTCTTAACAACCACCTACAGATGCCATCAATTTGAAGCCACACTTTATGTTTGAAGTAGAATTTATTGCTTACCTGACAGATGTATAAAGCATGGAGAATGTATAAACCTATGTGCATTTGGACAGTGAGAAATTTAAATATTTTTTCTATTTAATAGTAAACCATTCTTCCCATTTTTGTCCATCAAATTTATGAAATGTCTATATATTTTATTTTGATTGCCTGAGTGTTCATGCTGTCTTAACATTTTGCTATGCAAGTAAACCAGTTTTTCAGTGAATTTCACAATTTTTGATTAAGGATGAATTCAGCGAAGTACATAACATAGATGTGTGATTTTTATTGGAAGGTGTGATTTTTAAGTCTATTCAGGTAGCCAAGTTTAGGTCTCTATAACTTAAAAAGCTACTATATAATTTAAAAACTCACATGTTTTGGATGATTTTTTATTGATAGTTGAGAGGAAAAGTAAGGACAAAGAATCTATGGAAAAATAGTATCATGTGACCAGGTATAGGCTATATTAAAAAATAGTCATTAGCAAAAATTATGAATTTCTATGTAGTTGGACCACAAAGCTTCAATTTGCCAGCAAATTTGAAATTGTCTGCATAAGCAGTAAACTCAGTTATTCTAGTATTTTCATTAAGATGTGTGTGCTGCTAAGGATGCCTACATACATTGTATTATCATAGTTATTACTATTAGGAATTAAAAGTGTGTATCCAAAGGATACATAATTTCCAAGTTTAAAAAGGAGCATTGCGAGTAAAAATGGAAATTTACTTTAGTATCACTATCTGGCACTATAAAACAAATCTTGTACTTTATGAAAAATAAAACAAATGCTGATTCAAGCAAGAATTTTAGTTGTAAAATCAAAACCTCAGTAGCATTAGGCCATCATCTTAACATGAAAGTATTAACCTTCCCTCTGTAATCTTCAGAGACTTCTGAAGACTTGAAGCTATAAGTGCCTATGTGAAAAACAGAAATCTCTTCATGGAGACCATTTTTAAGCACTAAAAGAGCTCCTTAGGGGATATGTTCTTAGAGTAGCTGACAGGCAGAGAGTTCATGTTTTTTTCAAAATTTTTCGTTATAGCTGAAACTCAGGAATGATAGTCAGTTAATGGCACATATATTGAGTTGGTTTTCACCTTTAGATAATTAGGTGTGAACTCATGGTGATATTGAGCATGTTCCCAATAAAAATTGTGTCCCCCTTGTGCTGGCGTTGTCTTTGTAAAAATCTCTCATGTTTACTTACAGGAAAAAAACAGACATTTTTGTGACCCAGTGTATGCTTGAATCCCATAAAGATCTAATTGTTTGAGTCATTTGTACAATGCCAAGGCCAAAGAATACCAGTGCCAAATATTTAGCATTCAAAGCACAGTTTTTTTGGCCACTAGATTTAATAAGTTAATTGCCATTTTTAGAGTTCTTTTCTTTACTATTTTTTAAAACTTCAAGTGTTGTTTTTCTTCTTTTTTTTTAATATTTATTTTATTTGAAATGCAGAGTCACAGAGAGGGTGTGTGTGTGTGTGTGTGTGAGAGAGAGAGAGAGAGAGAGAGAGAGAGAGAGAGAATCTTCCCTGGTTCACTGCTGTTTCGCTCCCAAATGGCTTCAATGGCCAGAGCTGGGTCAGACTGAAGCCAGGAGCAAGGAACGTCCTCCGGGTCTCCCACTTGGGCCCCAGGACTTGAGCCATCTTCTACTGCTTTCCCAGGCACATTAGCAGGAAGCTGGAACTGAAGTGAAGCAGCTGGAACTTGAACCTTTGCTCATATGGGATGCCAGCGCTGCAGACGGTGGCTTAACCCACTACATCACAGCGTTGGCCCCTGTTGCTTAATTTTTAATACAACAATTTGAGGTAATATAACTTGACACTTTAAAAATTCTGTCTTGAGGGACAGCGGGTTAACACCCTGGCCTGAGGCGCCGAAATCCCATATGGGCACCAGTTCTTGAGACACGGCTGTTCCACTTCCAATCCAGCTCTCTGCTGTGGCCTGGGGAAGCAGTGGAAGATGGCCCAAGCCCTTGGGCCCCTGTACCCGCATGGGATACCTGGAGGAGGCTCCTGGCTCCTGGCTCCAGATGGGTGCAGCTCGGGCTGTTGTGGCCAATTGGGGAGTGAACCATCAGATGGAGGTCTCTCTCTCTCTCTCTCTCTCTCTCTGCCTCTCCTCTCTGTGTAACTCTGACTTTCAAATAAATAAATAAATCTTTTAAAAAATTCTGTCTTGTGTCATATTCTTCCTTAATTTGATTTCAATTTAGTGTTCTTGACCTATTATGAACAAGACTTTTAAGAATCATCAAACACTAGAATCATTACCCAATTAATCTCACTGTTCCCCATAACCTTGAACTCAGAAAATCTGTATCTTTTTTAATGCTTGATTGCCTAAACTAACTGGTAGGAATTGCTTACCAGGTACTGTCTTTTATTATTTCAGAATCCAATTCCTTTTCCTAAATACTGGGGTCAAATAAGAACATCTCCTAAGTTACATATTGTTATATTTATGCTGCTTCAATTATTAGCTTAACAAATAAGAAATGTAGACACATTCCAGATATCTTGAGTTCTTTTGTCTATTCATAAGGATATAATTAAAGCTTATATGCAAATCATTATCAATAATCTTTGATCTTTTCATGTTAATCTTACAATTATAAATTTAATTTATTCAAAAAATAGTGAACACCTATGAATCTTATAAGATCCATTAGACACAGGATATGTTAATAAATAGAAAATGTTATTTTAAAAATGTAATGTATAATAAGGAATATAAAATTTTGGAAACAATACTGGGAACTAGGTGAATGCTAACTTTGCTTATGGATACAGAGATTATTATAGGCAATTTATTGAAATAGCAAATATCGTTTAAAATGCATGCACATTTCTTATGAACAAACACTTGGTACCTACTCCAGAAAAATATCTGCACAAATACCTTCTTTTAGATGTTGTTTATCCTCCAGTTTCATAGAAAAGTGGCTAAAATCTACCTTCCGTTCCTATACAGACCCCTACACTGCCTTATATGGCTTTCTCCTTGCTGCCTCCATTACATCCTCCAAATCTCATGCATCCTCTACTATCAGATGCTAATAGATGCAATTCATGAACATTCTGCCACAGCATAATTGTGAATTTGGATATCTGGAATTCTGGGCATCAACACTCTTCATCTTGTTTTCTACTGTGCCTGCTAAGCAGTTTACTAGGTTCAGTGGATACGACATGCGTCAGATACAATCTCTTCTTGAAGAGAGTTAAATTCTAGGGGAAGGAGAGAGACACATTGACCAAGAAATATACTAAGCTGATTAAACTGGGAGACAGGGATATGCAAATGTTTTTTTTTTTTTTTTCTGAGTCTTGAAGAATAAACAGAGCAGATCAGCTCAAGAGAAGGCATTCTAACAGCCAAGGAATATCCACACACTTCACAAATGTTGGAGACAAGGCCGGCGCCGCGGCTCACTAGGCTAATCCTCCGCCTAGCGGCGCCGGCACACCGGGTTCTAGTCCCGGTCGGGGCGCCGGATTCTGTCCCGGTTGCCCCTCTTCCAGGCCAGCCCTCTGCTGTGGCCAGGGAGTGCAGTGGAGGATGGCCCAGGTGCTTGGGCCCTGCACCCCATGGGAGACCAGGAAAAGCACCTGGCTCCTGGCTCCTGCCATCGGATCAGCGCGGTGCGCCGGCCGCGGCGGCCATTGGAGGGTGAACCAACGGCAAAGGAAGACCTTTCTCTCTGTCTCTCTCTCTCACTGTCCACTCTGCCTGTCAAAAAAAATAAATAAATAAATAAATAAACAAATGTTGGAGACAGTAAGGGGGAGGTGTCTTTTCTTTCTGCATATCTGCTAGTGGGTATTGGTCAGTATGTGTGATTATAAGTAGACTGCAGAAACCATATTTTTAATAAGAAAGCATGTGTTTTATTCTCATAATTTAGTTACAGAAGTAGTCTTATATGATGTGATTACAAAAAATGAAAATATTGTTAAGCTAAAATTATTGCTTTCACTGTTTCTTTCTTTTTTTTTTTTTTTTTTTTTTTTTTGACAGGCAGAGTGGACAGTGAGAGAGAGAGACAGAGAGAAAGGTCTTCCTTTGCCGTTGGTTCACCCTCCAATGGCCGCCGCGGCTGGCGCGCTGCGGCCAGCGCACCGCGCTGATCCGATGGCAGGAGCCAGGAGCCAGGTGCTTTTCCTGGTCTCCCATGGGGTGCAGGGCCCAAGCACCTGGGCCATCCTCCACTGCACTCCCTGGCCACAGCAGAGAGCTGGCCTGGAAGAGGGGCAACCGGGACAGAATCCGGCGCCCCAACCGGGACTAGAACCCGGTGTGCCGGCGCCGCCAGGCGGAGGATTAGCCTAGTGAGCCGCGGCGCCGGCCTGCTTTCACTGTTTCTAAAAGTGGCATCCAAGTAACACAGTCTTTTTCTAATTTTTTTTTATCTTGAAAATAGTTGGAAAGTTCATGGTTAAGCTATAAAATTGCATGGACATATTACCATTGCACATTGTAACTCTGCTGTGTCTTCTGGTCAATTAAAGAGAAACTCAAAATGATAACCACAGCCAAGCAATGTACTCTTGTAACATTAACTAAGCAAATGGTTAACAGTTAAAAACAAATTGAAGTAAGATTCTTCTAATTTTCCTGCACCAGTAAACATTGCTAATAAATTACATGATCCTTAATAACATACCAACAAATTAGGAGGATGCCTAAAATAGGGACTATGCAATGTAATAGAAGTAGCAGTTTTTTTCAAAAGGAATCTTAAAAATTCAAATAAAGAAGTAGTTTGTTCATCCAATCCCTTCCTAAACAAAAACAGAACAAAATTGTAAATCAGAAATTGAGGAAAGCCTTGGTATTGCAGTTATCATTCTTTATTGAAAAAAAACTGTATTTTTATATTTTAAAGGCAGAAAGAGAGCCAGAGAAAGATAGAGATTTTTCCAGCCCCTGGTTCACTCTCCAAATGGCCACCATGGCCCTGACTGGCTTGGCTGAAGCCAGGAGCCTGGAACTCCATGTGGATCTCCCACACTGAGGCCAAGGGCCCACATGCTTGGGCCATCTTCCAGGAACTGCTTTTCCAGGTGCATTAGCAGGCAGTTGTATTGGAAACAATGCAGCTCAAAATTGAACTGCTGCTCTGATGTGGAATTTAACCCACTGTACCGCAACATCATTATCTTTTTTTTTTTTTTTTTTTTTTTTTGACAGGCAGAGTTAGACAGTGAGGGAGAGAGACAGAGAAAAAGGTCTTCCTTCCATTGGTTCACCCCCCCCCCCCAAATGGCTGCTGCGGCTGGCACACTGCCGATCCGAAGCCAGGAGCCAGGTGCTTCCTCCTGGTCTCCCATGTGGGTGCAGGGCCCAAGCACTTGGGCCATCCTCCACTGCCCTCCCGGGCCACAGGAGAGAGCTGGACTGCAAGAGGAGCAACCGGAGAGAACCAGCGCCCCAACCGGGACTAGAACCTGGGGTGCCCGCACTGCAGGAAGAGAATTAGCCTTGTGAGCTGCGGCACTGGCCAACATCATTATCTCTTTTAAGTAATATAGTTTACCACCTCTCCCATTCCTTGTCTTTCATACCTAGTATTTCCTTTGAAATTAAGCACAGCAATGCAGAAATTTAATTTTCTTTTTCTTAAAGATTTATTTTATTTATTTGAAAGACAGAGTAACAGAGAGAGGTAAAGACAGAGAGAGAGGTCTTCCATCCGCTGGTTCACTCCCCAGATGGCCGCAATGGCCGGAGTTGCACTGATCCGAAGACAGGAACCAGGAGCTTCTTCTGGGTCTCCCACGTGGGTGCAGGAGCCCAAGGAATTGGGCCATCTTCCACTGCTTTCCCAGACCATATCAGAGAGCTGGATCGGAAGAGGAGCAGCCGGGACTAGAACCGGCACCCACATGGGATGCTGGCACCTCAGGCCAGGGCTCTAACCCACTGCGCCACAGCCCTGGCCCCAGAAATTTAATTTTCTTCTGAAGGTAATATTTAATTGAGACTTGAATTAGGAAAGGAACTAGCCATGTAAAGATATGTAGAAAGAGAATTCTAGGTTCAAGAAACAGCAGTTGCAAAGGCTAGTTTGACTAGTGTGCACCAAATTGCAAATTTTTAAATAATTAAGCCACAGAGGCTAAGAAACTGTCCAAGGACTTGTAGGTCATGATAAGGAATTTGACTGCATTGCATTATGATCCCATTAATTTGGTAGTTCTACAATAAGCCTGTCTATTTGTTTCATGAGGGCAGACAGAGACTACTTCCATTCCTCCCAGTGTATCACTGATGTTTTACATACTGCCTCCACTCATTAAATATTTGTTGTATAAAATAATAAAAGAGCAACCTATTGTGTTTAACTTATACTTTCATATACAATGCCAATTCAAGTATGCACTTTAAAAATTCTGTACAGGTGTCTTACTTGAAATGCTTGGGACCAGACATGTTTTGGATCTCAGATTTTCTCTGTCTTGGACCATTTCCATATATTTAATGAGATATCTTGGGGTTGGGAATTGGGTCTAAAATGAAATTATGTTATACCTTATACACATAACCTGGAGGAAGTTTTATGCATGTTTTGTAAGATGCCTACATTTTTTTCCGTGACCCATTAGCATGAGGTCAGATGAGGAATTTTTCACTGTGGTGTGATGTCAGTGCTCAAAGGTTCAGATTTTAAAGCATTTCAGATTAGGGACTCTGTACAGGATGTATTTCATGGCTTTGGCTTAAGCTGTCTTTAAGACAGGACTGGGTCACCAGAAGGAAGAACAACTTCCTCTCTGTGTATACATGAAGTTCCCACAGGTGCCCGGGAAAGCCCATACTCTAAGATAAATCTTTTTTTTTAGCATTGATTATGTTTCCCTTCTCACTTAGAACTTTACCCATCATCTTGATTGTTAGCAAGCAGGAATTTCAGAAGATTAAAGAGAATGGTAATAACTGAAAATTGTTCTCATTTGTTTTATTCATTCTAATTCTGTATCTGTTTGGGGAAACTAATGTTTTTCTATATCAGACTTACATTCATAATCATTGCTTCATAAATACAGTATGGTTTCTGACACTGTTCAGTTTGTGCTCTGCATTTACTAAAGTAACTCTCACAACCTGTTGCTACATGAATAAACTCTCTCTGTGGCCTCCAAAATTTGCCTCTGAATTTTAGCTTTTGAAATTAACTTCTTAATGTTTTTCCATAGAAACCTGTCATTTAATTTTCCAGTCATACTCATATCAATGAAATATTTCAAGAAATTGTGATGACATGAAACTCCGAATAAGTCATTCTAGGATAATTTCCTCACAAGTCTTTAAGTTAAAAGCATACTACATGAAGAAACAAATAAAATGAAGTTCATAGTTAATCATGAAGAGAAATACATTTTTTTAAGGATAGAGGGGTCATAAGTAAAGAGAGAATTGTAGAACAGTTTCTAAATATGAAACATGGTGCCTTAGAAAACACATGAAAAAATTTGAATGTTCCAGTAAGAATATTCTGATTCAGTAGATGTCATCAGTGTTCTTGAGAGGAACAATCAATGTATATTGATTGTATATATTGATATGTAGTTATATACTCCCAAATGTATGTATGTATGCAAGTATACATTAGCATTTACATCCACATGTATACATAAAGAGAAATTTCTGTTAAGGAATCGGTTCACATGCTTATGGAGGCTAACAAGTCCAAAATCTGCAGAGTGGGCCTGGAGTGAAGGTAATGGCCTATATTGCAGTTCAAATCCAAAGTCGTTCAGCTGAAAGATTCCCTTCTTGCTTGGGAAAATCAGCTTTTGTTCTAGTAAGGTCTTCAGTTAATTAAATGAGGACCAAGTTCATTATGCAAGGCAATCTTCCTCTCTCAAAATCCAACTTTTTAAATGTTAATCTCATCCAATAGACACCCTCATAGCAATATCCAAATTAATATCTGACCAAATATCTGGGTACCTTGGCCTAGCCATGTTGACATAAAATTAACCATCACAAGTTCACCCTCTGGCATTCATACAATTTTCCTTAACCATACTAATTCTCCAAATAAAGACAGTAACAAGCTCATACTTTTACCTAGTTATTCTTCGTGCAATTTAGTAATCCTTTCCCCAGAAGAGGCTGCAAAGTTCTTGGTGGGTGTTTACTCTTCTTCTTGATATATTATAAATTGCATAATATAAATTAAATATTAATGTGAGTTAATACATCTTATGTTACATGTTAAAAAATAAGAGAAAGCAAAAGCAAAGATACACAAATATAAGCATATTCATCACAAAGTAAGGAAAAAATACTCATGACAATTATAGTCACTTGTTGTAAGTAGAAATTATAACCAATCTCTTTGACTATGCTTTGCATATTCCTTTTGCTCTCATATTCCTTTTGCTAGTTATGGTTCTTCACCTGATGTGGTGATTCAAACTTTTATTTCTAAACACATTGGGCCATTAGCATCATGCTGTATTATGTTATAATTTTCCATTGAGTTGAATTGCAGAGCATGGTATAATACTAAAAGACTCTCTAAGGGGCCTCTTGTATTCCAAACCTATTCCTTTCCACCTCCATTGTAAAATAGTCCAGTGTCCCCTGGGTAATCAGAATCAATCATCCCAGCTCACACAAGAATTTCTTTCTTTTCCTGTTGATCATGAAACCTGATGAGTCTGATGTGGCCAAATGGAAGTTTTGTGTTTCCCAATGGAAGCATTCTTCCCTTTAAAACTAAGACCTCTATGCCACAAGTCTAGTACCTGCTAAAACTAACCGATGGAATAAATAAAGGGGAGAGTAATCCAACATGGGAAGTGAGATACTCAGCAGACTCATAGAATGGCAGATGTCCTAAATAGCACTCTGGCCTCAGAATCAGCCCTAAAGGCATTCGGATCTGGCTGAAAAGCCCATGAGAGTATTTCAGGCATGGAAAGCCAAGACACTCTGGCAAAAGATCTCTGCGAGTGAGATCCCAGTGGAAAGAACAGGTCTTCAAAGAAGGAGGTACCTTTCTCTGAAGGGAGGAGAGAACCTCCACTTTGACTATGACCTTGTCTAAACAAGATAAGAGTCGGAGAACTCAGAGGGCTTCCATAGCCTTAGAAACTCATGACTGGAGCATAGGGAGATTACTGATGCCATAGACAGGAGTGTCAATTGGTAAAGTCAACAACAGGAGTCACTGTGCACTTACTCCTCATGTAGGATCTCTGTCCTTAATGTGCTGTGTATTGAGATTTAATGCTATAACGAGTACTCAAACAATATATTTCACTTTGTGTTTCTATGGGGGTGCAAACTGTTGAAATCTTTACTTAATGTATACTAAACTGATCCTCTGTAAAAAAAAAAAAAGAAAGAAATTATCAACTCCCAACTTGACTCTCACTGGGATTAAACATGACAATAGGTCTGATCTGATTTCATCATCATTTAAAAAAAATCATCTATTATTTTTCACTTTATGTTTCTGTGTGAGAGCAAACTGTTGAAATCCTTACTTAATGTATACTAAGCTGATCTTCTGTATATTAAGATAATCGAAAATGAATCTTGATGTGAATGGAGGGGAGAGGGAGTGGGAAAGGGGAGGGTAGTGGGTGGGAGGGACGGTATGTGGGGGAAGCCATTGTAATCCATAAATCGTACTTTGGAAATTTATATTCATTAAATAAAAGTTAAAAAAAAAACAAAACTAAGACCTCTATGCCTGTAGAACCTATGGACTGGGAAAGAAGAATCTAAATTTTGCTAGTGGGTCTTCAGGATGCTACTGAGTGGTATTACTCCCAGTTCCATTCCTTGGTTCCTGAACTCAAGAATCACGGTTGTAGGGGAAACAGTATCATATATTGGATGCTAATTCCAAACACCCTCCTAGGGAAGTTTGTCCCAACTTTGCAGTATTGTCTTATGCCTGGCATGGTACCGTACCTAAATCTTCAAAAGTTCCTTAGAATAACAGTCATTGTTGTGGCTCTGAACTGGTATCCTGGAACTCTGTAATTTTAGAAATCTCCTGCAAGTAGAAGTTAAGTAGTGACTGGGATTCGGTTCTGTACTTAACCTCCCTCCTCTTCTACTGAGCTCAGATGAGTCTCCGGGAGTAAATATTGTTTCCCTAAGAGATTCTAGGGAGTGATTTCTGTCATTTTGTCCTATTTTACAAGTACCCATCTTGGAGTACATAAGTAGCCACAAACCCAGTCCCTTACAAGGAAAGTTCTTTTCTGAGGCATCCATGGTCATTCTTGCTATTACTCTACAAAGTCCTACACAAAAACATTCCAACTACTGTGGATTTCACATGTCAAGGAAGCTCCCTCCAGAGAGGTTTATAAAATCCTGAAACCCAAATTTTCCCCTCACAGTACTACTACTTCTAGAGCCACATTGTGTACAATGAAGGTTCCAACAGACCAGAATTATTTAAAATGTGATATAAAAAGAACAGAATGTGATCCTTGAATTCATGTGACTCAATAGTTGAGTAATTGCAATCACAGTATTGTAAAGCAAATAGAATTTTTATGTTGTGAAATTGTGCTTTTGTGTATGCTTATCTCTAACATTAGAGACTTCAGTAAAATTCTGATTTTCTATTTACAGAGGGATGTGGCCTTAAATCTGGAAAGAGATAGGAGATGAAATAGTGTGAATTGTTTACTATTTTCCTCTATTTATGATATTTCCTTTTAAACCTTTGGGAACCAGGACTTAGAGAAGATCAAGATGAAATTTGGTTCAGTTAGAAGCTTCTACAAAACATGGATGTTTGTATCACGCAATGACCAAACATCTGTGTGTCTAAAACAAAAGTTCTATGAGGTCAAGTACTTTGGTTCATTATTAAATCACATTACATCCAAAATGTGCTAGCTATATGAGCCACATGTAAATACTGAGCACTTGAAATGTGACCAACCTGAATTGAAATGTGTAAAATACACAGCAAATTTTGAGGAGTTAGCTTGAAAAAAAATGGAAAATATATCATTAATAATTTTTATTGTTTACATGTTATATGGCAATATTTTGGATATATTTGGTTATATATAAAGTGATTAAAAGCTATTTCATCTACTTTTTGTTTAATATGGCTATTAGACATTACATATGTGTTTATATACTAGAAATTACATATGTGTTTCACATTACGTTTCTGTTGGATAGTACTGGTCTAAGCAAACAGAATATTCTCAGTAAATATTTGTTGAAGTAAAGAATAATTATCTTTCTTATAGATCATTGATCTATTATTGCTCCTGAAAAGATGATGATTGAAATCAGAATTTAGATAACATAAATTTTCAAGTATGTGAGCAAGCTCTGTTCTTTCATTGTTTCAAGAAGGCAGTATTTTAGTATTTAGCAGTGTAATTTAAGCAGATAGCCACCAGCTCATTTGTTGGATAAAGGTATGGTCAGCCTTGCTTATTTAAAATTCCAGCTGTGGACATTACTTAACCTTGTGTAAGAAAAGCAGTCATACTTAGATTCTTGCTGTTTCACAGTCTTATTTTAACCCAGTGCAGTAGTTGACTCCAATGATTAATTAAGCAACCCTTCAACTTAAAGAGCAGAACTTGGAACCCCAATACGAATCTCTAGGAAATGACAGTTACCTTCATAATAATGAATGATCTGAACCAGAGATGTAGTTGTCTTTAGCAGAAGCCAGATGCTTGAAGGGATGATGTATACTCTTGGTGTGAGCAGTGACAAAACCTTCACTCATTATATAGACATATCCCATGAGCCATCCATTATCTTTGATAGGTCAAATACATTCTCCTCAGAGGAGAAAAATATATCTTATAATATTAATAATTTTAGGAATCTATAACCAATTTATAATAATGGTAGTCCTAGATTTTTCTAGTCTTCAAATTCTAAGGAATTAAATTGCTAACCTAAGGTTGTAGCATTTAAGATACAGTGCTAGTAAAAGGAATGAGAAAATCCAGTGTTTTCTCTGTATGCATTAAATATGTGTGAATTTTTCATGTATTAATTCAACTATATTTAATAATATATTTTAAATTTGCATAAAACTTGATTTTTTAGCATGTCATATGTATGATCCTCCTTCAAACAATGCAGTGTTAATAAAAATTAATACATGAGGAAATACTAGTTTTATTTTGGTATAAATTTTGAAATTTATGCAGTGTTTCATAATACAGATTTTTCTATGAGTTTTTTGAAAGAATCTCATGTTCCTCTTGGCATAGCTAATGTTAATCTGAGGCAGCAAATGACTAGTATTTTTGGTGTCTTAAAATCTGAAAAATTTATTTTTGATAAGTAGATGTTAATAGATAAAATTTACTTAAAATCAAATCTAAGAATAAAACCAAGACTTCTGAAAGTCAAAGAAATGCTACTTTCCAATATGAAAGAATATATGACTTTCTAGACACTTCCTCAAATATTAATTTGTAAATCAATTATGGAATATTTTTATCAAATTATCTTTTATATATAAATTATTCTATTTTATTTGCTGTTCATGAGAATATTTGGTATCATTTCCTACTACATTTGTGCTGTGAATAATAAAATATTTTTTAAAAATCCTTGAGTGATTACCACAATCCTTCGCAAACTACTCACTTTTGAGTAGAATTTTAGACCTTACAAAGTTATTCACTACCATATCCTTATTAAAAACACAACAGAGAGAAAATGAAATCATAAAGGTTTAGTGGAAAGAGAAAAACTGGGAAAGCAAAAGATAGAGAAGAAATGGAAATGCATCCATATTCTTGGAGTGAGGAAATGCTGAACAGAATGTTTAGGAGGAGACTAACATGAGAATATGATAAGTTTTGTGACTCCAAGATGTTATTTGATTATTAGTTTTATCAATAATATTAAGCATATGAAGAACACAAAGATAGCATCATCTGCTCTTGGTTACACCATGTGTCAGTAGCAACTATGTAATCCTAACGTTCTGTCTCAGACATTGGTTTAGATGAAAGAATTTGCTTCATTTCAACTGATGAAATAAAATCATATGAATGATACATTATTTTAGGTAAACAAAACACATTAGTTTTCTTCTTTGAGTAAATGTAGGGTAAGTAATGTAACAGCAAAAGTCTATCCTCCTCAGTCTTTTTTCAGTGGAGCAGGAAAGTATGGTGAGTTGTATACATTCCTTCTGACCATTTTTATGATCCAGAACTTGGAGACTTAGTTCTGCTGTAAAATCACTTGATTGTGAATTGAAGTGAATTTTGTACAAGTTAAACCCAGCAGTGTGCTTCACTTTCTATAAGCACACCTCTAAAATTATCATGTCATAATTATTTTCTTAAGGAGATTGCAAATTTTATTAGCCAGGCATTACTATCCTTTACAGAAGTAGATTATATTTTTAGATAGCAAAATGGGACCACATTTATAAGAGTAAGTTAAAAAAAAGTTTTGGACAAGGCATTTAGATTTCCAATGAAAATGACAGGTGTAGCTGCATCTTTGTAGAGTTTTATTCCCTCTCGTTTTCCTCAGCGTCAGCAAACCGTGTAATATAATCCATTTAGAACAGTCAATGCAAAACATTGTAGTTCAAAGTCCAGCCTCTCTAGGAATTGGAACTCATGATGTTGGAACCAGCAGATACTGGGAAGCCCAAATACTTCTTACTTTGAAGCTTAGCCCATTTCCACTGAAAAGCCATCTCCTGCCAGCAGCTCCTGGGTCACAAGTTTTTAATTAGTGTTTATTCTTATATCTTAGCTAGCTCCCTTATCTAGGACAACTTTCTGCTAGTCCTGGAAGGCCACAAAAATCATTTTATTACAATTTCCTATTTGTATCTGTACTTTAATCTCTCTTCCTTTTAAGTAAGAAAGAGGGAAAGAAGAATTGCAATGTCTCCATCCCTCTTGATCTGATGACTTTTCTGCCAAACAGAAAGGAAATATACCTTGATTTCCAGGGCAGCTTCAACTGCTTCTACATAAGTAAGCTTATTCTTACCTCTCCCTTATGTTTCAGAGTTCATATCATTTTTCTTAACCTAGCTCTTGACCACTTACTTATGAAAGTTTCTCTAATTTTTAAGGAGCTAACAGTGGACAGATTGAATAATCTAGTGGTTTACAAAACATATGTGATTAAGTTTGCTATGTATGGCTCAATATTTTAAGTGTTAACCAGTCACTTACATCCTGGTAGAAATTAAGTATCACTGATAGTGTCACTTTTAATAACTGTCAGAGAGAATATCTGCCCTGGCCTGTTAACAGAAAAGATATGACTAGAATAGGCACTGAAAATGAAGGGACTAGGGGTGTAGGTAAAGCTTACCTCCCAATAGTCTCATTAATTCTGTGATTAAAATGCTTAAATAGCAGGGACATGTGAATATTTGAAATGCAAAGGTATGTTCCTGTATATCTCTGATCTTTGAGACTATTCACTCATACACCATGGTATCCATTTTCTTACCAAAGCTGGAGATCTGTATGATGTTTTGCAGAGATTTTTAAAAAACTCAGATAGCACTAACTTTTAATAAAGTGAAGTTATTAGAGAATCATTAGAAACTACCTCCCAGGCACAGTAGCAGGAAAGTGTATCAGCAGCTGGGGAGCTAGGACTTGAACGGACACTCTGATAAGGAATGCAGGCATCCCAAGCAGCAGTTTAACTTATTCTCCAGTGCCCACCACTAAAGTACATTTTTAAAAGCCAACACTTATGAAATATTAAATACAGAAATACATATTGCTAGGTTATAAAATCATACATTAAAGAGAGTAACTAAAGTCAATACAAACTGAATAATACATGAATCCTATGGTGCAGACCTATTTGATAGATGCATGATCTTCAGGATATAACTGGCTTTAGGGAATATATAAATTTGATGCTGTTGATGATCACATTGATGACAATGATGAAAATATATTGAAAAATAATCTATGTTTACTGAGTACCTCCCATGTGTCAGATCTATAAAGTACAAAATGTATTCACTTACTCTTTAAAATATAAAACCCATAAACTACAATGAGAATTTTTTAATTATTTCTGAATTTTCAAGCAACAGAACAAACATTACCAGGAACACTCAGACTCCAGTGGAGCTCCTATCACGGAACTTAGTACTAAAAAGATGTGATACGACCTGGGACAAGTTAAGTACCAAGAAAACATGTGCCACCGCTCCACACTTCTGTTGTTCCACCCCTGTGACTGGAGGGAAGTAACGTTTTCTAAAATGAACAAGTTATATAATCAGACAGGAGAATAAGTTATCTGAGCATACTCTCCTTGATACTTACATAAAAAGGATAGATTACACTATATTCATTTAATTGTTAAGCCCAAAATAGCCTTTTTGTGGGGCCAGCATCATGACACTGTCTGTGATGCTGGCATCCCATGTAGGTGTTGGTTTGTGTCCTGGCTGTTCCACTGTGCATCCAGCTTCCTGCTAGTGGCCTGGGAAAAGCCACAGACAATGGCCCAAGTTTTGGACCCCTGAAACCCACATGGGGGACCCAAATGAAGCTCATAGCTCCTGGCTTCAGCCTGGCCCCCACTGGCCATTGTGGTCATCTGGGGAGTAAACCAGCCAATGAAGTTCTCTCTCTCACTCTGTATCTCCCTCTCCCTAACTGTGACTTTCAAAATAAAAAAAAATTTAAAAGATAGCCATTTTCTAAATATGATTTCATACAACTCTTTAGTAACTCATGGCATTCTGAAAATGGAGACATTGGAATCATATATGGTTTGCATTTATGAAAAATACAGTGATCTCAAAATTGATACACATTGGATAATTTTTTCATATATGAAGTAATGCAAACAATTTAATATAAATTACTAAAAGGTTTTTGTATTTTCTATTTCAGTTAAATGATGCAACTTTTGAGCATCAGTGATGTAAATAGGCCTGAAGAATGCAAA
Organism: Oryctolagus cuniculus; assembly: GCF_964237555.1. NCBI lineage: Eukaryota > Metazoa > Chordata > Mammalia > Lagomorpha > Leporidae > Oryctolagus > Oryctolagus cuniculus. The sequence continues at coordinate 97,291,774 of NC_091432.1, forward strand.
GAAAATTATGACATTTTGCATATTGCTATTTTCAGAAAAAAATACACAAGAGTCTGGATTCTTGTCAGTCTGCTATTAAATAACTTGATCAGTATTTCAGACCTCACTGAGAGTTTGTCATAAAAAGCCTCAATTTTGTCCACACCTTTTTCTGTTATTAGTAGATTGTTACTTTTAATATTTTGAAACAGTAGTAAGATGTTATAAAAATAAAGAACCAAGGTCAAATCAAGCCCTAATTTTAAAAAAGTAGAATAAAACTATGACTAATGATAAGGTTTGCAATTTTCTTTCTTGCAAACTGAATTCTGTGCATGTCAGGAAATAATTCTTATCTAAGATTCCATTCCTGCACCTGTTTAATTCACATCTAAGATTCCATTCCTGCATCTGTTTAATATTCATGCTTAATACATGTTTCACATGGCATCTTGCTATGGGAAGTGGAAAACATTGGTAGAGATTTGGGATTTCTGAAAATAAATTTTTTTTACTTATTTTATTTGAGATGTACAGTTAGAGACAGTGAGAGGGAAAGACAGAGAGGGGTATTCCATCTGCTGGTTCACTCCCCAAATGGCTGCAACGGCTGGAGCTGTGCCAATCCGAAGCCAGGAACCAGGCACTTCTTCCAGGTCTCCCACATGGTGCAGGGGCCCGAGGACTTGGGCCATCTTCTTTTTTTTTTTTTTTTTTTTTTTTTTTTTTTTTTTTGACAGGCAGAGTGGATAGTGAGAGAGAGAGACAGAGAGAAAGGTAATGTGATTTTATTATTTTGGTTAATAACAATAGAAATAATTACCAGTGATGGAGAACTTGCCTGTAAGGAAATCTGGAAATTGGGAACTAAACTTAACAATGCAACTTGCCCAAGCATACCTAGCTAGTTAAATAAAAGATCTGAACCCAAGATCTTGCCTAACTTCACACCTTTTTTCCACTATCATTCCCTGCAGACTCTAGTTCACCTTTAATATGCCAAAGCACTGTTTGATTTGAACAGAAAAGCTTTAGAAAAAAATTAACTAAACATTCGCTACTTGTATATTGTCCTTGCAGAGCCTGTATTTGACCTCTTCAGTTTTATGTGTTGGTTTGGTTTTCTTTTTGAGAAGATCTACTCTAAAGCTTTTATATCTGCAATCCACTCAGTCATTTCTCCGTTTTGTCAGTGTCTGCTACTCAGCGTCCCATCATTCTGATTTGGAAAGGGTGGCCTTTTCTAAACAATATTAGTCAATCCTTGTTTCTTTCCTAACCTGAAAAGAACCCATCTATGACTGTGTTTGGAGAACAGTCTTAACGTGCTTTATTCTTTACTGCCATATTTGTTTGCTAGGGGAATGTTTATTTGACAAAAAATGAGAATTTAGTTTTTTATTTAAACTTACTTCTTGGCCAGAAGTCATTCCTTAAATCTGAAGATTATGAAAACCAAATTCTAGTGCCCTGAGCATTCAGACTAATTTCAGCAAGATACTGACATACAAATACTTCAGGTATTGTATTATTATTTGTCGAACAGTCAGTTTTCATCTCCTTGTCTAAGTCTTCAGTAGATCCCCATTGCCTTCTGAGTAAGGGACAAGAAAACTCTTTTAAATGGCATGAAAGACAATGCTTTGGGATTTCAGTTTATCCCCAAGCAAATTTCAGTTCTCCCTGAGCACTCTTCAATTTCCTGAAGGCATTTACCTTTCCATCATCTCTGGACATTTGTATCAGCTGCCTCCACACCTGGCCACATCCATTCCATCCTAACGCCTGTGAGTCTGATTTAATCATACTGGTCAACAGAGAAATTACATCTGCTCTGAAGCTTTCCATAGTCCCCCCCGTACATGTAAGGCACTTAAGCATGGCTCACACAGTGACTCAGAATTGCCTTCAGAGGAAGATTTCTCACTCTGTATTGCCATTGCCTATCTCTTCATTGGATCATGACCTTAAGGACAAGGGCAGTTCTAATTATATCTCTAGTCTAACATATACCACGTAGCATAACAACAACAACAACAACAACAACAACAACAACAAAGCCTTTGTGCCTAGTTATCAGATAAATTAACCATTTATTGTAAATATGCAAATAAAATAAATAAAGCTCTGTTGTATATAGTTATTATATTTATGGGCTTCCTAAACACATTCGGTAAGCATTAACATAAATTGTCTATTAAAAGAGTTTAAAATTTGAGCCGGCGCCGTGGCTCAATAGGCTAATCCTCCACCTTGCGGCGCCGGCACACCGGGTTCTAGTCCCGGTTGGGGCGCCGGATTCTGTCCCGGTTGCCCCTCTTCCAGGCCAGCTCTCTGCTATGGCCAGGGAGTGCAGTGGAGGATGGCCCAGGTGCTTGGGCCCTGCACCCCATGGGAGACCAGGAAAAGCACCTGTCTCCTGGCTCCTGCCAGGATCAGCGCGGTGCGCCGGCTGCAGCGGCGGCCATTGGAGGGTGAACCAACGGCAAAGGAAGACCTTTCTCTCTGTCTCTCTCTCTCACTGTCCACTCTGCCTGTCAAAAAAAAAAAAAAAAAAAAAAAGAGTTTAAAATTTAACAATAGTATTTTATATAATATAGTAAGCACTATAACTAGCACTATATAGCTTGCTGGATACCACTTCTTGTTAAAATTTAATTAATTGAAGTGTTTACACACAATAAAAGTTTTTAAAGTTTATTCTGCACAAACTGCAGTATCCAAGAGATAATAGAATTTCATTCATAACATATTTCACATTCTAAAATAGCTATTGTTCCTATTTTCTAGTATAATTGTTACCTTATATTCTACTAAATAAATGAAAAAAGGTGCTTAAAGTGAACAATTAGTGACTTTTTTGGTCAGGTGAGTAAAGGAACTTAAAGGTGGTTCTTTTTTTTTTTTTTTTTTTGCAAAAGGCTTTTATTTAATGAATACAAATTTTATAGGTACAGCTTTTAGGAATATAGTGGTTCGCTCCCCCATTCCATCCCTCCCTCCCCCACTCCCATCCTACCTCCTATACCCTCTCCCATCCCATTTTTCATCAAGGTTTGTTTCTAATTAACTTTACATACAGAAGACCAACTCTATACTAAGTAAAGATTTCAAACATTTGCACCCCCCCCACACACACACACACCAGGTATAAGGTACTGATTGAGAGCAAGTTTTACAAATATTTCTCATAGTACAACACATTAAGGACAAACGTCCTACATGGGGAGTAAGTGCACAGTGACTCTTTTTGTTGATTTAACAATTAACACCTTTTTTTGGACGGTAATGACCACCCAAGGCTTTTGACATGAGCTGCCAAGGCTATAGAAGCCTTTTGAGTCCACAAATTCCATCTTAATCTAGACAGGGCCATATACAAATTGGATGTTCTCTCCTCCCTTCAAAGGAAAGTACATCCTTCTTTGATAGACCCTTCTTTCCACTGCATCTCATAGAGATCCTTCATGCAGAACATTTTTTGCCACTATGTCTCAGCTTTCCATGCCTGAAATGCTCTTGGATTTTCAACCAGACCAGAATGCCTTAGAGGCTGATTCTGAGGTCAGAGTGCTGTTAGTGCTGTTTGTCACTCTATGAGTCTGTTGTGTGGACTGCTTCCCATGTTTGAACTTTCTCTCCTTTTTAATTCTATCTATTGTTATTACCAGACACTTGGTCTTATTTATGTGATCCCTTTGACACATAATCATATCTATATCATCAATTCCACACTTAATATTATCACTTTATCACCTAAGATGGGATTAAGTACCACCTTGCTTAATGGGATTTGGAGTACCATGGCAAGTTTTTAGCTTTACGCTTAGGGGTAAGTCCCTGTGAATGTATGCCAAACTGTACAGTTCCTCCATCTCTCATTCCCACTCTTATTTTTAACTGGGATCTATTTTCAATTGACTTAATACACCTATGATTAATTCTATGTTAAGTAAAGAGTTCAACCAATGGTATTAAGTAGAAAAAAAAGATAAATTAAAAAATGAAATAATAAACTGTTCCTCGACAGTCAAGACAAGGGCTATTCAAGGAATTGCTTCTTGTAGTGTCCATTTCAGTTCTACAGGTTTCCTTTTAGATGCACTTTTAGTCATCACAGATCAGGGAGGATATACAGAATTTGTTCCTTTGGAAATGGCTTATTTCACTAAGTGTGATGTTTCTAGATTCATCTATTTTGTTGCAAATGATTGGATTTTTTTAACCATTGTGTAGTATTCCATAGAGTACATTTCCCATAGTTTCTTTATCCTGGCCTCCATTGACAGGCATTTAGACTAATTCCATGACTCTTAGCTATTGTGAATTGAGCTGCAATAAACATGTGAGTGCAAATAATTCATTTATTTGCTAATTTAATTTCCCTCAGGTAAATTCCAATGAGTGGGATGGCTGGGTCATATGGTACGTCTATATACAGATTTGTGAGGTATCTCCAAACTATCTTCCATAATGGTTTTACCAGTTTACATTCCCACCAACAGTGGATTAGAGTATCTTTCTCCCAACCTCCTCATTAGCATTTGTTGTTTGTTGATTTCTGTATGAAAGCCATTCGAACTAGGGTGAGGTGAAACCTCATTGTGGTTTTGATTTGCATTCCCTGATGGCTAGTGATCTGAACATTTCTTCAGTGTCTGTTGGCCACTTGGATTTCCTCATCTGAGAAATATCTCTTTAAGTCCTTTGCCCATTTCTTGACTTGGTTGTTTGTGTTGCTGTTGTTGAGTTTTTTGATCACTTTATATATTCTGGTTATTAATCCTTTATCAGTTGCATGATCTGCAAATAATTTCTCCCAGTCTGTCATTTACCTCTGTACTTTCCTGGCTGTTTTTTGCTGTACAGAAGCTTCTCAATTTGGTGTAATCCCATTTGTTAATTTTTTTTTAATTGTCTGTGCCTTGGGGTCTTTTCCAGGAACTTTGCCTGTGCCAATGTCTTGCAGGGTTTCCCCAATGCTGTCTAATAATTTGATGGTATTCAGTCATAGATTTCTGTCTTTAGTCCATTTTGAATGGATTTTTGTGTAAGGTGTAAGGTAGGGATCCTGCTTCATATTTCTGCATGTGGAAATCCATTGTTTCCAACACTATTTGTTGAAGAGACTGTCCTGGCTCCGGGGAATGTTTTTAGCTCCTTGGTCTAATATAAGTTGGCTGTAGATGCTTGGATTGATTTATGGTATTTCTGTTCTGTTCTATTGGTCTATCCACCTATTTTTGTAACCAGTATCAGGCTGTTTTGATTATAACAGCCTTGAGTATGTCTTGAAATCTGGTATTGTGATGCCTTTGTTTTTGTTGTATAGGATCGTTAGCTTATCCAAGATCTCTTGTGTTTCCAAATGAATTTCAGCATTATTTTTTCTAGATCTGAGAAGAATGTCTTTGGTATTTTGATCGATATTGCATTGAATCTGTAAATTATTTTTTGTAGAATGGATATTTTGATGATATTGATTCTTCCAGTCCATGAACATGGAAGGTTTTTTCCGTTTTTTGTGTCTTCTTCTATTTCTTTCTTTAAAATTTTGTAGTTCTCATCATAGAGATCTTTGACATTCTTGGTTAAAAATTTATTCCAAGGTATTTAATTTGTTTTGTAGCTATTGTGAATGGGATTGATCTTAGAAGTTCTTTCTCAGCCGTGGCATTATCTATGTATACAAAGGCTGTTGTGTTTTGTGTGTTGATTTTATATCCTGCTATTTTACTAAACTCTTATATGAGTTCCACTAGTCTCCTAGTGCAGTCTTTTGGGTCCCCTACATATATAATCATATCATCTGCAAATAAGGATAGTTTGACTTCATCCTTACCAATTTGAATCCCTTTGATTTCTTTTTCCTGCCTGATGGATCTGGATAAAACTTCCAGGACTATGTTGAATACAGTGGTGAGCGTAGGCATCCTTGTCTGATTCCAGATCTTAGTGGGAATGCTTCCAACTTTTCCCCACTCAATAGGACACTGGCCATGGATTTGTCATTAACTGCCTTGATTATGTTGAGGAGTGTTCCTTCTATACCCAATTTGCTTAGAGTTTTCATCATGAAAGGGTGTTGTATCTTATCAAATGCTTTCTCTGCATCTATTGTGGTAATCATATGGTTTTTGTTCTGCAGTTTGTTAATGTGATGTATCACGTTGATTTGCAAATGTTGAATCATCCCTGCATACCAGGGATAAATTCCATTTGGTCCTGGTGAGTGATCTTCCTGATGTGATGCTGAGTTCGATTGGCCAAAATTTTGTTAAGGCATTTTTTGTCTATGTTCATCAGGGAAATTGGTCTGTAGTTTTCTCTTTCTGTTGCATCTTTTCTGGATTTAGGAATTAAAATGATGGTGGCTTCATAGAAAGAATTTGGGAGGATTCCCTCTCTTTCAATTGTTTTGAATAGTTGAGAAGAATTGGAAGAAGAATTTTGGGTTTGGTTTGCTGTTGTTTTTCTAGATCCTTGAGGTGCATAGATAGTTCATTTATTTGGTGCCTTTCCAGTTTCTTGATTTCTTGATTCTTTCCAGTTTCTTCAGTTGCTATAAACTTTCCTCTTAACACTGCTTTTGCTGTATCTCACAAATTTTGGTGTGTTGTATTTTCTTCCTCATTTGGTTCCAGAAATTTTTTGATTTCTCTGTTGATTTCTTCTGTGACCTACTGTTCATTCAGGAACATATTGTTCATTCTCTGTGTGTTTATATATGATTTAGAGATTCTTGAGTTGTTCATTTTCAGCTTCATTGCATTGTGGTCTGAGAAGATGCATGGTATGACTTTGATTTTTTTTTTGAATTTGCTGAGACTTGCTTTATGGCCTAGCATGTGTTCAATTCTAGAGAAAGTTCCATGTACTGGAAAGAAATATGTATACTCTTTGGCTGTAGGGTGGAAGGTTCTGTAGATAACGGCCACGTCTATTTGGTCTATAGTGTCAATTAACTCTGTTGTTTCCTTGTTGATTTTCTGTCTCATTGATCTTTCCATTGCTGAAAGTAGGGTATTGAAGTCCCCTATTACTACTGTATTTGAGTTTATATCTCCCTTTAAATTTTTTTAACAATTCTGTATATAGGTGCCCTGTAGTTAGGTGCATTTACATTTATAATAGTCACATCTTCCTGTTGAATTGATCCTTTGATCATTATATAGTGTCCTTCATTGTTTTTCTTAATGGTTTTTATGTTAAAGTCTATTTTGTCTGATATTAGGATGGCCACACCAGCTCTTCTTTGGTTTCTGTTAGCATGGATATTATCTTTTTCCATCCTTTCACTTTCAGTCTGCTTGCATCTTTGTTGGTGAGATGTGTTTCTTGTAGGCAGCAAATAGATGGGTTGTATTTTTAAATCTATTCAGTCAGTCTGTGTCTTTTAACTGGGAAGCTGAGACCATTTACATTCCGTGTGACTATTATTAAGTACCAACTTTGACCTGCCATGTTTCCATAAATAGTTCTGTTTATGTACTTTGGATTTCATTTGTTCTTTTGCTGAATAATTTTCTGTATTCATCTACTTTTGTAGTAATGCTTCTATTTCTGTGTTTCTTGTGTAGCACATCTTTGAGCATCTTTTGTAGGGCTAGGCAAATAGTTACAAATTCTTTCAATTTCTATTTGTTGTGAAAGATCCTTATTTCTCCTTCATTCATAAATGAATGTTTTGCAGAGTACAGTATTCTGGGTTGACAGTTTTTTTCTTTTAGGACTTGGAGAATGTCTTGCCATCCTCTCCTTGCCTGTAGGGTTTCTGATCAGAAGTCCGGGGTGAGTTTAATTGGGTTTCCTCTGAATGTAATTTGTCGTTTCTTTTGTGCACATTTGAGGATCTTTTCTTTATATGTTACTGAGGAAAGCTTTGCCACTGTGTGTCAAGGTGAGGATCTTTTTTGGTCATTTCTATTGGGAGTTCTATGTATTTCCTGTACTTGGATGTCTCTTTCTTTCTCCAGACTGAGTAAGTTCTCTGTTATTATTTCATTAAGAAGGCCTTCTAATCCTTTCTCTGTTTTGATGCCTTCTGGAATTTCTAGGCTTTGTATATTGGGTCATTTGATAGAATCTTGCAGATCTCCACCCGTGTTTTTCAGTTACCTGATCTTCTTCTTGTGTTTGATCTGACTCTGTTATTTACAGATATTGTCTTCTAGTTCTTTTTTTCATTTAGATCATGAATTTATTTCTGATTGCTTCTAAGTAATCTGACGACTTATTTTCTCAATTCTGTTTCTGGCACATCCTCGATCTCTTCTTTAGCTTCTATTATTATTTCTTTTTTGACAGGCAGAGTTAGACAATGAGAGAGAGACAGAGAGAAAATTATAGACAGTGAGAGAGAAACAGAGAGAAAGGTCTTCCTTCCATTGGTTCACTCCCCCAGTGGCCGCCACGGCCGGCGCTGCACCAATCCAAAGCCAGGAGCCAGGTACTTCCTCCTGGGCTCCCATGCAGGTGCGAGGACCCAAGCACTTGGACCATCCTCCACTGCTTTTCCGGACCACAGCAGAGAGCTGGACTGGAAGAGGAGCAACCGGGACTAGTACCTGGAGCCCCAACTGGGACTGGAGCCCAGGGTGCCAGAGCCACAGGCGCAGGATTAGCCAAATGAGCCAGGGCGCTGGCCCCAGCTTCTACTATTGAAGAGGAAATGTAGTGTTCCTTTCTGGGGCTCTTACTGTCTTCCTTACTCTTGTCAAGGTTTTTTCCTTTGTTTTTTGGCATTTCTGGTTGCTTTTATCTTTAATATGTATCTTGGCACTTGTGGCGAGATTTCCTCTGCTATGAGCTGCTATGTGTCTGTACATTGCCAGTGGAAACAGGCAGCCCCACCTCTCAGAGTCCTGCTCACTTCTGAATGGTGATGGGGCCAGATAGGAAAACTCTGGTGTGTTAAGCCCTGTCTACTTGGGCCATGCTCTGGTGTATCAAATGAGCCAGAGAATTCAATGTTTAGAACTTCTCCCTGTTGTACAGCTTGCATGGTGGTGGGGGGAAATTACTATGAAATGTTGTGATCCTCATTCCCAGGTGGGGGGTTTTGTGAAGTGGCCCCCGCAATTGATGGACATGTGCACAGGAGGCAAATGCTATAGCACCCTATTTACATTCATAGATGTAAACAGACAATATGGCTTCTCCCATTTGGCTACAGGTCCAGTTAGGAGGAAGTGGGGAGACATGGATGGACAGGGATATGCCCAACTTCTGTGTCTATTCCCTTGTTCTTCCCCCTTGGAACTTCAAACACAGTAGACCCAGCTCACCCAGCCACTATTAACCACAGCTCCATGGACTCATGATCTTGTCTCTCACCCGGTCCACTGGGGGAAGAGGGGTTGTGACACCGTTGGGCTTCTCCACCACACCTCTGTTGCACCGCTGTCACTCTTTGCTCCCTCTGCATGGACCCGCTCAGTCTCTGCTGGACTCCTGGGCTTCTCTGTGCGAAACTCCCACAGCTCTGTCACCCATTCATATCCCCTTTTCTTATTAACTATCTATTTTCCCCCATGACTTTGAACATCCTGTTGCTATACTGCAATCTTGGCCACACCAAAGGTGATTCTTAACCTGCCTTTGAAAAGCTGCTAAAAGCTATAGGCATGCTCACTTTCACTTCTGTTTCTCTCCCTCTCCCCCCAACCCGCTTTCTTTCTCCAGAAAAAATGCCCAAATGCAACACACATACTCATCAATGTTGCCTACAACATTAGGACTCTCAACTTATAGCCACAAAAAAAAAGCTAAGGCTAAAATCAGTCTAAAAAGAACATTGGCAGAGCTGAGAGGAGGGAAAGAGGTGCAAAGACAAGAGGGCTCTGATGATAGGTAAGATGCAAGCGCTCAGAGGAGAAGGACCCAATGCTTGACAACCTGCATGAAATACTACCTACCTGGAGAGGGAGGGCATTGTGGCACAGCACTTTAAGCCTTATCTTGAGACTCCCACATTCCATAATTGAGTAAAGATTAGAGTCCCAACTCAACTGCTTCCAATCCAGTTTCCTGTTAATGTGCCTGAAAAGCCAGTGGATGATGGCCCAAGAACCTGGGTCCCTTCTACCCACGGAGGGACTGGGATGGGGTTCCGGGCTTTTGATTTCAGCCTGGCCAAGTGCTGGCAATTGTGGGTCTCTGGGGTGTGAAGCAGCAGATGGAAGATTCTCTCTCTCTCCCATCCCCCAGTAACTCTGCCTTTCAAATAAATTTATAGATAAATAAATCTTTAGAAATACTCCCTATCTAGGGTGCTGCCTAACAAGATGACTTTAATGGTTTACAATGAAAACCATTCATTGTAACACCCATTCATTCAAACACCCCTTCGCTCATTCAATTAAGACTTTCATCTGGTTGCATTGTGTGCCAAGAAATATGCTAGGGACTGTGTGAATAGGGAAACAGTGGCACCATTGTGAAAGAGGAGTTTTATTTTAAGTATACTTATGAGTATACTCACATATGAGTATACTACCATGTTTTGTCAGAAATAAGGAAAAGGAATATTTGCTATTTCTTTTTTTTTAATTTTTTATTTAGTAAATATAAATTTTCAAAGTACAGTTAATGGATTACAATGGCTTCCCCTTCCCCCATAATTTCCCTCCCACTCACACTTCTCCCATCTCCCGCTCCCTCTCCCATTCCATTCACATCAAGATTCATTTTCAATTCTCTTTATATACAGAAGATCGATTTAGTATATATTAAGTAAAGATTTCATCAGTTTGCACCCACACAGAAACACAAAGTGTAAAATACTGTTTCAGTACTAGTTATAGCATTACTTCACATTGGACAACACATTAAGGACAGATCCCACTTGAGAAGTAAGTACACAGTGACTCCTGTTGTTGACTTAACAATTTGACACTCTTGTTGCTATTTCTGCTAACTGTGGCACTGGTTTTATACCCTGTAACCATTTTTTCATTTATCATTACAATTGATATTATGTACAAACAGATAAAGTTTTTTTCAAGATTTATTGATTAATTTGAAAGGCAGAGTTACTGAGAGAGAGAAAAAGAGAAAGAGATCTTCCATCTGCTGGTTCACCCCTAAATGGCCACAACATCTCAGGCTAGGCCAGGCCAAAGCCAAGAGCCAGGCGCTTCTTCCAGGTATTCTCTTTGGGCCCAGGGTCCCAAGCACTTGACCCATCTTCCACTGCTTTCCCAAGCACATTAGCAGAGAGCTGAATCAGAAGTGGAGCAGCTGGGACAGGAATCATTGCCCATGTAGGATGCTGACAACCTGTTACACCACAATGCCAGCCTCTTTTTTTCCTAAAGATTTATTTATTTATTTGAAAGTCAGAGTTACACAGAGAAAGGAGAGGCAGAGAGAGAGAGAAAGATCTTCCATCTGATGGTTCACTTCCCAATTGGCCACAATGGCTGGAGCTGTACCGATCCAAAGCCAGGAGCTTCTTCCTGGTCTCCCACATGGGTGCAAGAGCCCAAGGGCTTGGGCCATCTTCCACTGCTTTCCCAGCCACAGCAGAGAACTTGATTGAAAGAGGAGCAGTTGGGACTAGAACCGGCGCCCATATGAGATACCAGCGCTCAGGCCAGGGTATTAACTCGCTGCGCCTCAGCACCGGCCCCATGATGCCAGCCTTTTAAATAAAGTTTTTAATGATGTCTAAAACCATAAAATATTATTTAATTATATTAATATGGTATAATATAATATATAGTATTAATGTGACATATAATTAATGCAATAATAGTGTTCAATTGTCATGGTTTCAGACATTATAATAATGCCTGAAGTAGGACTAATACTTTTATAGAAATTTAATGGAAAACACGGCAGCTCTTAATTATTTTTTTTAAAAGATTTATTTATTTATTTGAAAGTCAAAGTTACACAGAGAGAGGAGAGGCAGAGAAAGAGAGAGAGAGAGAGAGAGGTTTTCCATCCGATGGTTTACTCCCCAGATGGCCGCAATGGCTGGAGCTGTGTTGATCCAAAGCCAGGAGCCAGGAGCTTCTTCCAAGTCTCCCACGTGGGTGCAGGGGCCCAAGGACTTAGGCCATCTTCTGCTTTCCCACGCCATAGCAGAAAGCTGGACAGGAAGTGGAGCAGCCAGGTCTCGAACTGGTGCCCATATGGGATGCCGGTGCTTCAGGCCAGGGCATTAATCCACTGTGACACAGCGCCGGCCCCAGCTCTTAATTCTTTTTAAATTATTTTGGTACATCATGCAGTCTCAAGATAGTGGTCTTTTAGCTTCAGTTGAGCTCAGGTGGAGTTAGAGATATTTTAATTTTCTTGGCCACTCATGAACTCTCAGACTTGAATCTGTTTCCCTAGAAACATAAAACTATTTTGTGGGGCTGGTATTGTAGGATTGTGGGTTAATTTACCACCTGCAATGCCAGCATCACATATTGGAGCTGCAGTTCAAGTTCCAGAGGTTCTGCTTCCTATCCAGCTCCCTGCTAATGTGCCTGGTAAAGCAGCATAGCATTGTCCAAGTACTTGGGTTCCTGTTCTACATATCAAAGAGCCAGATGGAGTTCCAGGCTCCTGGCTTTGGACTGACCCATTTCCAGACATCGCAGCAATTTCCAGAGTGAACCAGCAGATGGAAGTTCTCTCTTTCTTTCAAACAAATAAAGAAAACTTTTTTAAGAAAATAAAAGTTATTTTCCAGTGAGACAGAAGGGGTGCATTTAATCATACCAGTATAAAAGGAGCTATCGCCTCAACTAAACTGCAATGGAAACATTGAAAATTTCTTGTATTAATCTATGAGAAAACAAGAGAGAATGTTCAAATGTAGTTACCTTGAAAATGAGGACATAGAACCAAAAATTGTCATCTGTCATATTTAGTAATGACACTGATCTAACTATGATCCATGTGCAGGTGTGGCTGAAAGACCTATTTATGAACAACAGATCTTTTCACTCTGCACATGCCATTATGGTACCTTAGTTTTGCAGCTGCAATTGCTATTCGCAGACTTGCTACTGCTTAAGGGGTAGCCATGCATATGTGGAGTCAGTGTCAAATCTTTGCACTAAAGAGCCAGCCATGGGCCAACGATGTGGCGTAGCATGTAAAGCCGCTGCCTGAAGTGCCAGCATCCCATATGGGCACTGGTTAGAGTCCCGGCTGCTCCTCTTCTGATCCAGTTCTTTGCTATGGCCTGGGAAAGCAGTAGAGATGGCCCAAGTCCTTGGGCCCCTGCACCCACGTGAGACCTCAAAGAAGTTACGGCTCCTAACTTTGGGTAAGCAGCTCCGGCTGTTGTGGCCATTTGAGGAATGAACCAGCGGATGGAAGACCTTTCTCTCTGCCTCTGCCTCTGCCTCTCTGTAGCTCTTCCTTTCAAATAAATAAATAAATCTGAGAGAGAGAGAGAGAGAGAGAGAGAGAGAGAGACAGAGATCCAATTCCTGAATATGCCATGTCAGTCTGGTCTGCCTGTGCTGTTACCCTAACTTCCCTTAACCACATCATATTGCTTGAGAATATATGCAGAACTTTACCCTTTGTGCTCTTACTGACACAAACATTATCATGAATATCATTTAAATGCTAGGCATTTATTTTCTATTTATTCGATTATCCATGCATAAAGAAAATATTTATTGAGAACCTACCCCTGTGCCAAATGCTGAAGATGGATCAAGAAAATAAACCCCTTCCCAGGATCCTTTGTCAGATGCTCCAAACTCCATATTTGTTTTTTTTTAATTTATTTTTATAAAGAGAACAGATTGCATATATATATGTGTATATATATATAAATTTTAAGCACATAATGGTATTTTCCACTCTCCTTCCTCCTCCTTTCCTTTTTTTCCCCTTTTAATTTTGAAATAACATACTTTCAATTTACTTGACAATCACAGTCTTAATCCTCCACTAAATAATGAATTCAATAAGTAGAAATTTGAAAGACCAGTGTTGCACAGGCATATAGACGAGGACTATAAACAATAGTCACATCTCAAGATGTCAGTTTCACTCATATATTATCTGTGGATGGGGTTGATAGAATTGCTCAGCAAATCAGTTTTGCTCCCTAGGGCAAAATCATACCACAGGCCCATCTTGAAATTGGAACAAAGCTATAACTTCAGGAACTATCAATCTTCTGTTCATTTGGAGATGGATCCAACATTGACGTCACAGGTTGCTGAATTCTTAATTAGACTTTTGCTTCCCAACCCATTCTGCCTGAAGAAATACCATAACCTTTTATTTCTTCTATCAAAATGTAGGTTCCTAAAGGGTTGTTATGTTTTGACTTTTCTTTGTTTCCCTTACATCTAGCAGGGTGTTACACATGTATCTTATCTGCCTAAATCACTGCTCCAGTTGATATCCACATGGCTGCCTGCTCCCCTCCTTCAATAGGCTCCAACATCAGTATGTCAAAGAGGCTTACCATACACCCATAATTAAATTACAACACAACCCTCCTATCCCTGCACCACTCATATTCCTCATTCTCATTGTGCTACATTATTCTTCATAACATTTGTCATCATCTGGCATGCTCATTTGCTTATGATTTGCCTTCGACCACTAAAAACACCCATAAAAGTGGAACATTGTCTGATTCACGATTTTATCCCCAGTGCCTGGAACAATGCCTAAAATCTAGTGGGACCTTCAGAAAATATTTATTGAATGTATGAATATCTGTTGTTAATCTGTGATTATCACAAACTGCCTAGCAAAGCTTAGAGATGTGATGTTTTATTATATGACACTGGTGATAAGTGAAGACTGCACATCAATGATACAATAAGTATTCCTCTGGGGTGATGATATAACTAATAGTAGCAGAAACATTTTCGACAACCTTTGAATCAATGTAACACATTAATTGCAAAACCGTAGAGAGAGGAGAATGAGTCAACTCATTTCTGGCATAAGACTTGAACCTCAGATTAACATATTTCCAGAATTCTACCATATCATGCTCCTCTTCTTAAATTAATGAGACAGTTGCTTTGGAAATTGCACGCTGATGTCAGGCATATCTTGCTAAACCAGAGTATATCATTCCTATTAGTATTTCCAATCCCATGTGGTCCAATTACTTTCTTCCATATTTAAGCCTCACTGCCAACAAAAGTGCTGAAATCCCATGTGACAATTAGTTAGACAGATGCTGGCAAAGTTTCAATGAATCTATATAATCATGCATTCAATCTCTCTTCTCCTTTTCCCATAATTGTCAGCAGATGTCTACACACTGATGATAGCATACCTTTATCTAGATGCTCAGGCCTGATGCTGGAATTTCAACCTTGACAAGCATCCGACATGGTAGATGAGCTCTATATTGAAACTTCCCTATTCCATTCATTCCAATGGACAAATTATTTTAGCCAACATCAACTCTTCTGTACACAAATGCATTTCCTCCTCTCCAGTGCTCCTGCCTCTGGTCTTGTTCCATTCTGACTCATGTGCCTACAAAACGCTCTTGAAAAAAATTCTAATCTATATTGACTTATCTTTTTTTCTTGAATAATATCAGATTCTTCCTGTCATGAAAGACCATTCATGAATAGACACCTGGCTTGTTCTCCAGCTTCCCAGCTACTCCCCATCCCTTTGAGTTCTGAGTAACCTGGGCAGTTGTCTTCTTTTCTGACTCTGGACCTGGTCCATGCCATTCTCTCACTTTGGTGAGGTTTATTCCCCTTTATGGTTTCACATTAAAGACTATCATATCCAGAGCGATTTTCTTGATCTTCTAAAAATAAATTAGTCATTTTTCAACTGTAGCCATTTATAATGTGACTACCCCCATTATAGGACTCAGCACATAGAGTTGAAATTACTCACTTATTTTAACCCATAGCCTAGACATATATATACTCTGTGCTTAACACAGAACTGCTCATATGGTAAATGTTCAGCATTATGAGTATTTGTTGAATAATTAAATTAGTCATATAGTAAACATTCAGCATTATGAGTATGTGTTGAATAATTAAATTCTTAAATGCAATGAAAGAGCATTTACATGGATGGGGATGATACAGGATAGGCTGTCTCCATATTACATCTACTTAGAAGTTACTCTTGGAAGATCACAGATCTCTCAAGGCAATCAAGAAGCTTTATATAGATATAGATTAGATATAGATAGATATGGCTATATATGTATAAAGCTGCATGATTTTAAGGTGCTTTCTTTGTTTCAAAGCAAAGTGTTCCCATTACATGTTGATCAAGAATTCAATTACATTATAATGAGAGTGTATATTCACAGGAATATGAAATGAGGCTTATTTAAGGTCTTGGCTGTTCCTTTCAGCAGGTGTGAAGCAAACATAAATTTAACCACCTTAAGTGCAATTAAATAGTGTAGGGAAATCATTGATTAAGATTGCACCTTCACTTTGCCACCTTCACCTGAAAAGTGTTAATTGTTGGATGTGTGACAAAACCAGAAAAGAAGAACAAATTAATAAACATAATACACATTTAGATCTGACACAATGAAATGTTTAAATGACTTCCCTTTAAGTTGTGTATGAGATTTAAAACTGCAAAATCTTTGATTTATATTCTTTGAGAAGGAGGAAATATTTAAACACAGTGGTTTACTGATTTCTCATTTACATTCTTGTATATATGTCTATTTTTAATTGTTGAAGAAAGCTAACTTATCTCCATCTATGCCCTCAGTTAGAAAACATAGTACGTTCTAATTAATCAAAAATAAAATAAAATAATTTTCTAACATTAGGAAATCCACTGGGATAACTGAGTCCAGCCTAAGTCAGAGTTCCTGGGTCCAGGCCCTGACTGCATTCCTGCTTCCTGTTAAGGCACACCCTGGAAGCATAAGTCGTGGCTCAAGTGGTTGGATCCTTGCCACCCAGGTTGAAGACCTGGATTACATTCTGGGTTCTTGGGTATTTTGGGAGTGAAGCAGCAGATGGTATATCACTGTCTTTCTGTTTCTCTTTTTTTAATTTTTAAGAAAATAGAATTAAATATCCAAGTCATTGAGATGAATCCAGATCAAGAAAATGTAAAGGTAAAATGATAAACATAACTTATGATATATTAAACACATATATTCCTAAACAGAAAACCAGGTAGTGTTAATGAACATATTGGGAAAACAGAAAATTAGAAATATACAACTAATGGCACTGAAATGGGAAAGGGAATGGAAAGAAATTCGTGTAATAAAAATATTTTAAAACCATTCACAAGTTACAGTAGTAACAATGAATAACACAGATGGCATTTGATGTGTGCCAGGAAATGTTGTAAGCGTTTTTCACATATTAGCACATTAAACTTGTAATGTTTATGATATTATTATCTCTATTTAAAGGTAAGGAAACTGGGAGCAAGAGGTTTGGCCTAGAAGTTAAGATACAAGACACCTACATCCCTCATTAGAGTGCATGTGCTTAAGTCTGAGCTCGGCCCCAAATTCCAGCTTCTTGCGAATGCATACCCTGGGAGGCTCAAGTAGTTGGGTCTCTGCCACTGACAAGGGAGAGCCAGACTGAATTCCTGGCTCATGGTTTCCATCTGACTCACCCCACCATTGCAGGCATCTGGAAAGCAAGCCAGCAGAAGGGAGCACTAACTCATTCTCTCTGCCTCTCTTCTCTCTCTCCCATCTCCTCCCCTCCTGTCTCTCTGCCTTTTAAATAAATAAAAAATTTTAAGTTTAAATTTTAAAAAGTAAATAAAAATAAGGAACCTAAGAAACAGAGAGGATAATCAGCTTACTTAGTGTTAAATAGTAAGAAAATGACAGAATCTAGATTGAAAGGAGGCATGAATTCTTTTTCACACCCAATTATGTATTTAAACTAAAAAAAATCAAATTGTACTAATGTTAAGAAGCAATAAGACAAGGAGACATCATTAACCTTATAAACAATAACTTGTCATTGTTCTCTTTGATAAAATAAATTTATTGTATTCTCTGATTTATAATCCTATTCCTTATAATTTAGAATAGAGGTATTCAAAAATTTTTAAAATTTGGGAAAATACATTACATCATGTGTGAATGTTGAAGCTAAGTATATTATGGGTGGATATTTGTAAATTCATTAAAACTATCTTAAACAATTGAGAAATTATTAAAAAGATTGGAGATGTCAATGTAACAAGTTTGTTATTACTGTAAAAACTATGGGTTTCAAAAATATAAAACAGTTCTGAAAAGCATTTGTAAAATCATATTAAGTGAAGGGCAAAATACAGTGTTTAAATACATTCTTATTACAATTGTGCTAAAGCTGTATAAACTAATACATATTAAATGTAGATGACAGTGATTATTCCACAAAAACTATAATTAAATTTCAATGTTTTCTTTTTAATACTTAAAATTCATACTAAAATAAAATTATGTAATACACTTCTAAAAACAGAAAAAATAATTCTGTGGTTGATTTTTAATTTGTGAAGGTGGCAAATTCATAACTTGTGCCCTTTCAGCATTAAATCTCAAAGCCTAATGGGATAAAGAAGGAATAGACAGGTTCTTGTGTATTTTCATAAGAGTTTTACAAGTTTTTTTGCATTTATGTATTTGAGAGGCAGAAAGACAAGGAACTGTATTTAGAGAGAGATAGGTAGAAAGAGAATTCCCATCTGCTGATTTACTCCCTCAATGCACACAACACATCAGTCAGTGCCAGAGTTTGACTAAAGTAGTCCAGCTCTCCCATAAAAGAAGCGGGAACCCAATTACTTTCCACCGTCACAGATTCCCAAGGTCTCTGTTAGCAGGAAGCTGGAGTCAGGAGCTGAGATGAGGGTTACTCTGACTTGAGAAGTAGGTACCTTAATGATATGCTAAACACTCACACCCTCATCTCACTGTTTATCCATATTACATTCAAATACAGTGCTTTGTAATGCTTTCCTGTACTAAAAATACTGATTTTTAACTGATTTTTGCAAAAAATATAGATAGCAAACAGGACATTAAAACCCATTGATATATTACAATTATATATGTGTATTTCATATCTTATTCTTGATTCTTCTAGTTCTATAAATATAATAGATGCTATTCAATGAGAGTTAAAAGAAGGAAGAGCATGCTTTCTGCATTCAGTGACGTCACACAAAATACAAAGCTCTATGGCAGCCACCACACACATGACCCTTTCCCTCATAAAGCTTTAGTTAATCCAATTAAATCATAATCAGTACATTCCTATTGTGGGAGTGCCAAAACGTGTAGTTACTATGTTTACTTATAAAAGGATTGCTGATTTTAAGGATCAAGGAAGATATCCTGGTGACAGTGACCTTGATCTGATTCTTGAAAGATGACAAGAATTTACTAGGTAGGAGAGTAGTGGTTAAGTACCAGAGCATTTCCTCCCCTGAGGGAGTAAGACATGCAAGGGCCCAATAGACAGGAAACTGGCCAGTGTGACTGAAGTCCACAGAGAAAATAGAACAGCTAGAGAAGGGACTACGTGTACTACAACATGGAGGCCTTGGTGGGCATAATTAGGACTTTGATCTTTATTAATAAGGATAGAGACTTTCTGTCAAGTCCTGCTCATTGTGTGCTCCCTCTCTTTCTCTCTCCTTCCCTCCTTCTCCCCACCCCCTATCTCTCTCAAAAAGTCTCTGTTAAATAAATTTTGTTAAAAAAATATTAAAAATATACCTATTGTTACTGGTGGTTCAAAATTTGGGGAAAAAATCTTAAAGATGTTCAGCCTTACAATGCAGGAAAAGTTGGAACAAGATCATGATTAAGGGTGATCCCATGCTCTTATGAGGTAAAGGTAACTTCAGGCAAATTTAAGAAATGACATTTATCTCTTGGAAAAAAAATGCAAGAAAGAACTAAGATTGGTTACCCAGATTGGGTACAATAGAATGGAAAAGAAAGAATAAGAAATGAGTGATAATCTTTAAATATACTTTTCTGTATCATACTGTTCTTTAAGACATCATCTCAAATATAAGTAAAACCAGAGTACAGGGGAAACTCCAGATAAGAAACAAATAATAGCATATTGACTTAACTGTACAACAAAAGAATGACACAACCACACCAAAGTAATTTTGGAGAATACCGCTTCATTTATTATGTGCAAATATTATACTCTAGTTGGTAAATATTTCTTAGAAGAGTATTGGCTAGCAGTTTTGAAGCTACTTTATATGTGTACCAGGATACAGCAAGTAAACCTACTGGATAAAAAGAGCAAGGTTTCCCACTGTGGGACCAAGAATTTACAAAGAAGAAAGACTAGAATGAGCTCTCTGGTATTGGATTGAAATCAGAAGTATAGATGTTAACTTAGAGTTTTAAAAATGTTTTTTCAATTTATACAATTTTTAAAATATAAACAGAGTAAATATATAATTTTGGATGTTGAAAAAAGTATACATGGCTCACTTAGTTAATCCTCCACCTGTGGCGCCAGCATCCCATATGGGTGATGGGTTCTAGTCCCGGTTGCTCCTCTTCCAGTCCAGCTCTCTGCTGTGGCCTGGGAAAGCAGTGGAGGATGGCCTAGGTGCTTGGGCCTCTGCACCTGCATGGGAGACCAGGAAGAAGCACCTGGCTCCTGGCTTCGTATCGGCGCAGTGCCGGCCATAGCGGCCATGTGGGGAGTGAACCAACGGAAGGAAGACCTTTCTCTCTGTCTCTCTCTCTCTCACTGTCTATAACTTTACCTGTCAAATAAATAAAAAAAAGTGTAGTTATGTGTGTGTGCACACGCGCACGTGCCCATACATACATTCATTTCCTAACTGTATACTCTGACGTGGCCAAGACACAAGACTATCGCAGTAGCAAGGAACATCCTTGACACCCAAATCTCAATTTCTGAATACCATTCTGCAATTACAGGAGCCAGATCTGCTTAGAAAAACAGCTGATCATGGCTCTGGGGAAAGAAAAATCTAACATGAAAAGGGATCATCTTGTGGCATCATAAATTTAAGAAAATATTCCTGAAGAATTGAGAGAGGCATATGGAAAGGATTCATGAGCCAGTTTGAAGGAGCTACCAATGGCTAAATCTGAGACAATGAGATAGAAAAATGAATAATGTTCAAAATCTGTTATAGCCTTAGAGTAAAATAAATATCCATGGGTCAAGTAAGTGAATAATTGGATAAATAAATTCATGAAAGAGAAGAGACAACTTCCTTATAATAAAATGCCAATGAATAGTGGAGAAGGAAAGATGAATACAGAAAATCATCAATAGACAAACAGCACAGTAACAATTGTCATTGAAAAAATTCACAAAGCGTGCTAAAATTTGTAGGTGAAAGTACCTTGAGACCCAGAATTTTGAAGTCTCCATGTATTTTTCCACAAAACTGTTCTTAATTGTTAGAGAAAAATAGTAACTTCACTGCAGAAAAACCTGGAAGACACTGCCTTAAAGAAGTGATTGACATCATGAATAATAAGACAATGTCATGTGCCTCCACACTGAGGCACAGCATCATTTGTGTGGTGTTTCTGCCACAAGCAAAATTACCAGATATGTAGTGGTGGAAGGTAGCAGAGAGAGAGAAAGGGATGGAAAAAGGATAGCTGTGGTTGGTGGTTTGACATCATTACCTTAAAACGGAGACAACGGACAGAGAGAAAGAGACATAGTGGGGGTGGGTGGCAAGAATGTCAACAGAACCTGAAGATTAATATGGGATGTGAGGCAGTGGGTTATAGAGAGAGTAAATGAAGTTTAAAGGAAGGCAGCCAGATTGGTGGGCTGCATAAAAGGTGGGTCTTGCCATTTATCAACAACAGGGTACATTGGAAGAGACGAGTTTTGGAAAGATTGTTAACTCACTGGTGCTGCCATCCCAACCATTAACATATCCTTACTGGCCTTTTGTTATTTTATTTTATCATTTATTTCATCATGAGGGCTGGATAATCCAATTGAGAGGCAAAGTTCATGCTGGCAGGTGAGCATACTTTGTAACATCTGACTTCATGAGATCAAGGGCCAATGTGTAAGAAGTCTTATTCACCCTGGTTTTAGTCTTTGTATTGAAAAGAAGTACTTCTTTCTACCTCATTGGATTTGTCTTTGTAACCTCAATGAGATGCAGTAGGTAGTATGTTGAGAAAGAAACCTATTAAATGAGTAGTAGTCTCACAGTATAACATTAGAAAAGTCCCTGGTGCCCAGCCCGAAAGCATAGAAAGCACTCTATTAGAAGCATTAAAAAGAATAGCCATCATTGTCACACCTATATTGTATTTAAATGTTAAAAAATTAGATGAGTATTTCAGATGTGAAATACTAAATTTTTTTTCAGTATTTATTATTTATTTTGAAAGTCAGAATTACAGAGAGAGGGCAAGAGAAAGAAAGAGTTACAGGCAGAGGGAGAGACAGAGAGGGATCTTCATCCGCTGGTTCACTTCCATCCAGCAGTTTACTCCCTAGATAGCCGCAACAGCTAACACTGAACCAGGCAGAAACCCGGAACCAGATACTTCATCCGGGTCTCCCACATGGGTGCAGGGGCCCCAAACACAGACCATTCTCAGCTGCTTTTCCCAGGACATTAGCAGGGAGCTGGATTGGAAGTGGAGCAGCTGGGACTCAAACCAGTGACAATACAATAGTAGGTGGTGGCTTTACTCACTACCCCACAATGCCGGGCCTGGAAATATTAGATTTAAACTTCAGGGTTCGTGTTTGAAGTTTTAGGGACTCATTGAATATTAATTTGTAAACAAGAAGCATGCAAAATTTTTCATTTTGAAATGATAAATATGGAATGCCTACACATTGTGAACTCTGATTATGAAGTTTCTTTTTATTCCTGGTTACTTTCTAAATATCTGATACATAAAATAGAATTAATGTATTATGAAAAAAGAAAACTGCTTTACTCTATGGAAGTTGCACATTTTCATATCATAAATTTTAATTATATGTGTTACATATATATTATTTCTAGCCAATTAAATCTATGCTTATGTATCTAAGTATCCACAAAATATCCTAATATTGCACTTCAAAATAATCTTATAGATAATGAATCTATATTAAAATAATAAAATATTTTATATATACATAGCTACATATAGTTGTATAAATATAGATTTTTGAAATTTGTGCATTTTTCATAGTATGTATTTTTCGGTGAAGTTCTGAAGACACCTCCTATGCATGTATCACAAAATTTTTGTGCCAAAATAAACTTATCTATTAATTCCACTTTTCCATGAATTTTGAAACACTTTTAGTTATTACTTTATTTATTTGAAAGGCACACACAGGGAGGAAGAGAGAAAGAAAGAGAAAAATCCCCCATCCATTGGTTCATTCCTAAATGCCGACAATAGTTGGGCCAAGGCCTGGTTGAAGTCAGGAGTTGCAGGGACTCAAGCACTTGAGTGATCACCTGTCTTCCTGAGTGCATTAGTAGGAAGCAGGACTCAGCAGCTGATCCAGAACCTGAACCCAGGCATCCCACACAGGATGTGGGCATTCCAGGCAGCATCTTGACTGCTGCGCCAAATACCAACTCTTCCCTAAGCTTTGTGAAGTATTCTTGTATGTATTCCCAAATACTGATCATGCTAGGGTTTATACTGATAAAATAATCAATATCCTCTCAACTCAGCACACCTTCTTGGCAAGTCTGATATATTTGGGTAATGATGATCCACGATTTTTCTTCTCTATGTTTTAAATTGATTTCTCTGTTTGTACATTTGCCAGATTTCTTCAGACTTGAAAGCACATTCACATAAATCTTTTCTGTTTTAGTAAACTGCTTGAAGAGAATGATGTTATGTTGAACATAAAAGATAAATAACTCCACAAATAAATTAATACTACCCAATAATTATACTCTGTAATAATATGAGATCATTAAGCTCAGACATTAGATTACTGTGCAACTTAGTAAAGATATGAAGAGACAGCAAAGAAAATGAGTATTATATATTTCTTATTAAAAAAAACAGTACGGAAGCAAGGCTTCCATAACCTTGGCAACTCATGACTAGAGCCTAGGGAGCTTACTGACGCCATAAACAAGAGTGTCAAATTGTTAAGTCAACAACAGGAGTCACTGTGTACTTACTTCTCATGTGGGATCTGTCCTTAATGTGTTGTCCAATGTGAAATAAAGCTATAACTAGTACTGGAACAGTATTTTACACTTTGTGTTTCTGTGTGGGTGCAAACTGATGAAATCTTTACTTAATATATACTAAATCGATCTTCTGTATATAAAGAGAATTGAAAATGAATCTTGATGTGAATGGAATGGGAGAGGGAGCGGGAGATGGGAGGGGTGTGAGTGGGAGGGAAATTATGGGGGAAGGGGAAGCCATTGTAATCCATTAACTATAATTTGAAAATTTATACTTACTAAAAAAAAAAGAAAAAGAAAACAGGAAAAAATAATAACTAAGTCCCTTTAAAAGAATATATATGATTTTTAAAAACAAACAAAAAAAAACAGTATGGAGTTTGTTGTTTAACAGTTTTTTAAACTTGAAAGGATGTTCTTAACAACCTTGCATACAGTTTAAAATGATAACTCATATTTTTAAAATGAAAACATTGTTTTCAACAGTTTCTGTTTTAATTTCTTTTCCTTCACTGTTCTTACTCCCAAGCCTGAGCATTGATCTACTGGAGAAAATTATGGAATTATTGGAGAAATTGTACATATTAATAACATTGACTATAGACTAAATTCATTATTTAAAATAATGCCAGCTCAAGTATTTCTGCTTGCTTCTCCTTTTCATTTTTATTTTATTCTGGTAAGAACACTTAACTTGAGATCCAATCTTTATTTTTTTAATGAGAAACCCTTTATTTAAGATATACCAACTTCATGAATTTCATAAATACAATTTTAGGAACATAGTGATTCCTCCCACCCTACCCTCCCTCGCACATTCACTCACACCCTCTTCCTCCTCCCTCTGCTATTCCCATCCTTACTTTTTTACTAAGATATTAACAGAGTATAACTGTATAACACACCATTGGTGCCAGTAGGTACAAAGTGGTACAGCCCTCTAGAGTTTATTCACCTGCTCAACTGAAAGTTCATGCCTTTCAGGTTGTAACTACCAATCTCTCCCTCCTCCCAGCCCCTGGTAACGACCGTCCCAGTCTTTGTGTGAATCTATCTCTTTGGGGTACCCACTATAAGTGGTATTGTGCAGGACTTATTTTCTGCGTCTGGTCTGTTTCACTTAGCATATTATCCTCATCTTGCTAGGGTATAAAATTGAATAAAAAGCTAAACTCATTAGGTTTATGGCTAATTAATTGAACCAGTTGCATCTCTAAGTAGAATATGTAGCATATATTTTAATGAATGAAGGAAATTTACCTGATACAAAACACACAATGGAATTACATTTTATTTTGTTTATCTTTGGTTTACTTAAAAGCAAAAAGCAAATAAAGTAAGCAGTGCTGAAATCTCAGAATTATTTATTGTAAATTTTTTTCTTGGCCAAGTTATTAAGCAACATTCAATTAATTTATTTACTTAGAGAAGATCATAAATCCCAACATGGTCAGAATTCTTGATGTGCCAGGCATATTTATTGTGAAATATAGACATTATATTTGTCACCTGTGTAACTCGTTTATTCCTCTTTCTAACCTTAATCTAGTTTTCAAAGACAAAATTATTGATAAGAAAAAAATTATTCCTTCATATGCTTCAATATAATTGTGTTTTAGATTGCACAAACTGTTACTCATGCCATAAAACATGGTCTATATGGATTTCACTTACACACTCCTTCTGGGGAAATAACCTGTAAATGAGCAAAATAGCAGTGGCTGATCTTTGAAAATAAAATACTCTTACATGGAACCTTATTTCTATGAGCAACTTTAAGAAGAAATTATGTGGACAATGATAAAGGGAAGTGGAGAGAGATCTTCCCAGTTACACACACGTTGATTAATCACGTCCCATGTCCCAGATATTAAAGATAGCAGAGTAACTATGATATATGTTATTTTGGAGTTTCTAGTTTATTTGAACTGGCTGTCAGCAGCCCAGCAATGGAGTAGGAACCCAACAGTTCGGAGCCATGGTGCTGAACAGGGGAGGGATGTCCAACTATGAGATACGCAAGGCGCTCAGCTGAGCAGAAAGCAGCAATGAGGCCAGACTGGGCAGAAGAGGACAGGCCCCAGGGAACCCAGCCTCATTCATGGCCTCAGCATAGAACCTCACCATCTCCTCACTGGGGTTGCCCTGGGCCAGGAATAACCACACCTGAATGCAGCAGCTGCTCTCTTGGCTGTAGCTGCTAGCCTTGTAGGAGTGACTTCTGATTTCTTCACACAGAGCAGCAGGTATAGAGAAGTAGAAATGGAAAGGGTGGTATGCAGCTCCCACTGGGCACCCGTTAAATCCTGGGATCTGTCTGTGAGGGTCTAAACCATTATAGGACTTGAAGGTCAGTTCCATTCTGGCTTGACAGTTTACCAAAATAATGATATTATGCAAATGATTAAAGTTTCTCTAAACCATTGCCTCCCCTCTGACTAGAGATACCACAACACTTTCCTAGCAAAGTTGTAGGAATTAAAATATAAAATACTGTGACAATAATAGGCAGGAAATAAATGTCAGTTGTCATTCATTCCCTTTCTTTTCATCACAGAGTTTTAGAGAAAATTAAATTTTAAAAGCAGTTTACATTAAAGCTTAAACACCATCATATGAGACATCTCCCAAAAGTTCATGGAAATGTGTTTGAAAAACTGTGCATGGATTTCAAAAACTTTTACACCAAAATAAACATTTTTATTAATTTTGTATTTATATAAATGGAACAAATTTCATGTATCTCATACATACAGTTTTAAGAACATAATGACACTTACCACCCCATCCTCCCTCCCTCCCTCACTGCCACCCTTCCTCCTACATCCTTTCTTATTTTTCTTTTATTTTTTGGGATAATATACT
Source organism: Oryctolagus cuniculus (assembly GCF_964237555.1). Classification (NCBI taxonomy): domain Eukaryota; kingdom Metazoa; phylum Chordata; class Mammalia; order Lagomorpha; family Leporidae; genus Oryctolagus; species Oryctolagus cuniculus. Next base: position 97,318,726 of record NC_091432.1, read on the forward strand.
TTTTTTTTCTTTGAGAACAAGTTTTATCTTGAATTGAAGAAGCACCTAAGGAAACAAGCAATAGGGTTGGGCATTTAAGCTTATCTAAAACTTATGAGACATAAGAATATCCTGCTTGCTGGTGCCATGGCTCACTAGGCTAATCCTCTGCCTTGTGGCGCTGGCACACCGGGTTCTAGTCCCAGTCGAGGCGCCAGATTCTGTCCCGGTTGCCCCTCTCCCAGGCCAGCTCTCTGCTGTGGCCCGGGAGTGCAGTGGAGGATGGCCCAAGTGCTTGGGCCCTGCACGCCATGGGAGACCAGGAGAAGCACCTGGCTCCTGTCATCAGATCAGCGCGGTGCGCCGGCCACAGCGCGCTGGCCGCGGTGGCCATTGGAGGGTGAACCAACGGCAAAAGGAAGACCTTTCTCTCTGTCTCTCTCTCTCACTGTCCACTCTGCCTGTCAAAAAAAAAAAAAAAAAAGAATATCCTCCACTTAATACACTAATGAGAAGTAAATCTTTGAGAACATGTTTTAATATTAACTCTCATAATCCAGCTCTTTAAGGACAGAGGCCCTGCATGGAAAATTAATGCACAGTGACTCCTGTTGATAATTAATAATTAACACTCTTAAGTATGACATCAGTGATCACCAGGGGCTCTTGACATGAGCTTCCTAGGCTATGGAAGCCTTTAGAATCCACAAACTCCATCAGTACTTAGACAAGGGCAAAAGCAAAGTAGAAGTTCTCTTCACCCTTCAGAGAAAAGTACATCCTTCTTTGATGGCCACTTCTTTCTACTGGAGTCTCACCCCAGATTTCCTTCATGTAGGACACTTTTTACTACTTTGTCTTGGCTTTCCATGCTTGAAATGCTCTTGCGGGCTTTTCAGCCAGACCAGAATGCCTTAAGGTCTGATTCTGAGGTCAGAGTACTACTTTAAGCACTTGTCTTTCTGAGTCTGCTGTGTGGACTGCTTCCCATGTTGGAGCGTTCACACCTTTTTAATTCTATCTATTATTATTACCAAACACTTAATCCTATTTATATGATCACTTTAACCCTTAATCCTACCTATATGATCACTTTAATGCTTAACCCTACCCCTATGATCACTTCAGCACTTAAAATGCTTTTTTTACCACCTTGCTTATGGGGATTTGGAGACCCATGGCAAGTTTTTAAACTGTACCCTTAGAAGTAGATATGTAGGAATGTATACAGCTTTACAGTTACAAACTTCAGACACTTTATAATTACCACTTTAGGAACTTGGTGACTCTTCTCACCATGCCCGCCCTGTCACTCACACTCTCACCACTTTTCCTCCTCCCTCTCTTATTCCCACTCTTAAAATAAATATCTTTTAATTTGATTTTACATGAACTGTTTTGAAGTAAACTTATAGTCTAGACATAAGAAATTATAATTATGAATAAAGAAAAAAGTAGACTCAGTCTATTCTTCTTTGTCTAAAAGCCCAACTTAATTCAGTGAATACATGTTTTGACATATAAACCTGCACAGCCAAAATCTGTAAGATACTGAAAAGTAGATGACTTTTTTCTCCTTTGATAAAGAAGTGATCTACCTACTTAAATGAAATTGTCCAAAATGGAATCTGCGGGTATAACAAGAAAAATTTGGTGTTACCTGGTCAGATAATAAACTGAAAGGAAGTAACAGGACCTATAGTTTTATTCTGTTTATATTTGTCAATCCTTTAATTAATACTTATTAAATATTATTTAGAATGAGAAGTTATTGTAGAAATAGAAAAAGATTAAAATAATAAAAGTTCCTTTCCCACATATGAAAATTACAGATAATGCAAATTTACTTCTCCATAAAAAGATCATCCCAACTTTCAGCCTCTCTTCTTTTTGTGCATAATTTCATTTTTCAAATGCAAATTGATCAATCTTAATTGTAAAAAGTTATATGTAATTTCATTTTTCAAATGCAAATTGATCAATCTTAATTGTAAAAAGTTATGTAACAGAAAATATGTTATGACTAGTGAATACAATGTGTAAAAATTAAATCAAGCTACTTGACATATCCTTCATCTCAAATATTTACATTTTTTGTGGTGAGCACATTTGAATTTTATTCTCAGCAATTTTGAAATGTTCCATACCTTTACTGTAACTATATTCACCACAAGGTACAACTGAACCAAAAAAAAAAAAAAAATAACCTCCCCAGTCACATTTTGTTCCCTTTTATCATCTTCTCACTCCATCACTCCCAGCCTCTGCAAATGTACTCTGTTTCTATTAGTTCCACCATTTTAGATTCCACACTGAGACTGTGCAGTATTTGTCTTTCTGAAACTAATTTATTTCACTTGTAACATTCTCCATTTCCTTCCATGTTTCTACAAATGAAAGAACTCCTTTTTAAGGTTGAAATAATATATTATATGTAAATACCACATTTTCTTTTACATTAATCTGTTGATGGACACTTCGGTTGATTCTATAACTTGGCTGTTGTCACAAGTGTTTCGATTGACATGGGGTACATAATTTTAAAATCTTATTTCCTGTTCCCTTTACCATATCCTTTTTCATGTAAGTTTTCTGTGGGTGTGGGTGCATGAGTGTGAATGCACACTTTTCTTTAACATTAAGGAGCTCTGATTGAATTAACTATGAATAAATCATTGCAGTCCAAATTGAAAAGTACATTTGTCCTCACTAATTCCTCATAACCGTTGAAAACATAGCCACAATGTTAAAAATAAATTTTTATATAAAAAGCACTGGAAAATTATTTAATAGAGGATTAAACTTATATACCTCTTAGAAAAACTAAATACTATCCAGTACTTTTTAATTTTATTTCATTTTTTTCACTCTCATCAATCACTGTCCTTTATTTATTTTACTGCAATTCTTTCATTTTTAAATATTTTAAACCTATGAAAAGTTGAAAAATAATACAATGAACAATAATATATCCCTCACCTAAATTTGTCCAATATTAACATTTTCTTTTTTTTATCTTTTATTTAATAAATATAAATTTCCAAAGTACAACTTTTGCATTATAGCGGCTTTTTCACCCCATAACCTCCCTCCCACCCGCAATCATCCCATCTCCCGCTCCCTCTCCCATCCCATTCACATCAAAATTCATTTTCAAATATCTTTATATGCAGAAGATCAACTTAGTATACACTAAATAAAGATTTCAACAGTTTGCACCCACACAGAAACACAAAGTATAAAGTACTGTTTGAGTACTAGTTATACTGTTAATTCACATAGTACAGCACATTAAGGACAGAGATCCTACATGGGGAGTAAGTGCACAGTGATTCCTGTGTTGACTTAACAATTGACACTTTGGTTTATGGCGTCAGTAATCACCCAAGGCTCTTGTCCTGAGTTGCCAAGGCTATGGAAGCATTTTGAGTTTGCCAACTCCGATCTTATTTAGACAAGGTCATAGTCAAAGTGGAAGTTCTCTCCTCCCTTCAGAGAAAGGTACCTACTTCTTTGATGGCACGTTCTTTCCACTGGGATTTCACTCACAGAGATCCTTCGTTTAGGTCATTTTTTCTTTTTTTTGTCAGAGTGTCTTGGCTTTCCATGCCTAAAATACTCTCATGGGCTCTTCAGCCAGATCCGAATTCCTTAAGGGCTGATTCTGAGGCCAGAGTGCTGTTTAGGACATCTGCCATTCTATGAGTCTGTTGTGTATCCCTCTTCCCATTTTGGAATGTTCTCTCCTTTTTAATTCCATCAGTTAGTATTAGCAGACACTAGCCTTGTTTATGTGATCTCCCTTTGACTCTCAATCCTATCATTATGATCAATTATGAACTGAGACTGATCACTTGGACTAGTGAGATGGCATTGGTACATGCCACCTTGATGGGATTGAATTGGAATTCCCTGGCAAGATTCTAACTCTACCGTTAGGGGCAAGTCTGATTGAGCATGTGCCAAATTGTACATCTCCTCCCTCTCTTATTCCCACTCTTATATTTAACAGGGATCACTTTTCAATTAAATTTAAACACCTAAGAATAATTGTGTGGTAATTAAAGTGTTCAACCAATATTATTAAGTAGAACAAAAAATACTAAAAGGGATAAAGTATGAAGTTGTTCCTCGACAGTCAGGACAAGGGCTGGTCAAGTCATTGTTTCTCATAGTGTCCATTTCACTTCAACAGGTTTTCTTTTAGGTACTCGGTTAGTTGTCACTGATCAGGGTGAACATATGTTATTTGTTCCTTTGGGACTGGCTTAATTCACTCAGCATGACATTTCCTAGATTCCTCCATTTTGTTGCAAATGACCAGATTTCATTGTTTTTGACTGCTGTATAGTATTCTATAGAGTACATGTCCCATAATTTCTTTATCCAGTCTACTGTTGATGGACATTTAGGTTGATTCCAGGTCTTAGCTATTGTGAATTGAGCTACAGTAAACATTAAGGTGCAGACAGCTCTTTTATTTGCCAATAAATCAGGGTCCACATTTTAATCCCTGAGTTTTAGAGTTCAGCATTAACATCACCATATGTATACAAATGGTATAAAACAAGTACAGGGGTATTTTTAATACAAATTAAGCATATATATTATGGAAAAACTATAATTAATATCTACATGGACAGTCCATCTTTTCCAAACAATTGCCAACATTACAATTAACTACAATACTTCCAAAAAATAGGGGAAACTGCTTCAGTTTAAGCTTTTCTAGGAAAAATGGACCCATAACACATTACAAAGGTGATCTAATGACAGCAGCTAGAATTTCTATTTTCAGATTTTTTTCCCAATATAATAAATTGTAGTTTGAGGATATTTTTCTCACTTTAGCATGATCTCAGATCAAATATGAGTAAACTAACACAAAAATTAGCTTGTTGTTATAAAAATCAAACCTCTTATCTGCTTGCATCCATTACTTTAAGTTCATCAATGTGCATGGAATGTGCTTTTCTTCTATTTTAAAAAGCAGCTGTCACAGTACAGCCTTTGCTGTTTCTAGAGAAGCTTCACATGCTGCGTGCTGATGTTGACACTCAAGGAACTTCTTGGAACAAAATGGTGTCCAGATAGTAAATGTTACTTAATTCAGCACTACTGCATTAGTCTTTATACTCTAAAAAACTTGTCTCGGATATACGGACGGTGGCAAATTCACTAACAAGATAGAAATTGTCTTCAAAGTATCTTCTATAAAAAATTGTATTGCTTGGCAATCAAAAATATTTATGAGATATTGAGTATCACAGTGGAGTTATAAAAATTTATATTTATTTTTAGAACTCAATAAAACTCTTTTACTAAGTAATAGTGGGTTTGTATTATAATACAACATAGAAAAGACATTCTAAATACATTTAATTTTGTACATGTGGACCTGTACTCAAAGGAAATTCATAGATGAAAACCCTTTGTTAAAATGACAGAATTTTGAAAAATTTTGCCAAATTTTTCTCTAATATGTTTATAAGTGACAGAAACACTTAATTTAAAAGATAGAGATGGGGTCTGGCACTGCAGCATAATTGTGACGCTACCAACCGTGATGCTGGCATCCCATATGGGTGCTGGTTGGTGTCCCAGCTGCTCCACTTCCAATCCAGCTCTCTGCTATGGCCTAGGGAATGCAAGGGAAAATGAACCAAGTGCTTGGGCCCCACCACTCACATGGGAGACCTGGAAGAAGCTCCTGGCTCCTGACTAGCTTGGCCCAGCACCAGCCAGTGTGGCCGTCTGGGGAGTAAACCAATGGATGAAAGTTTTTTTTTTTTCTCTCTCTCACTCTGTCTCTCTCTTTCTCCCCTCTCCCATACCGTACTTCTCTGTGTCTGTAGCTCTGACTTTAAAGTAAATAAATAAATAAATAAATATTTTGAAAAAAATAGGAGCAGAGATTGTGGTGCAGCAGGTTAAACCACTGCTTGGGACACCCACATCCCATATTGAAATACTGGTTCAAGTCCTGGCTACGGGCTTCCAATCCACCTTGCTGCTGATGCACCTGGGAAGGCAGCAGATGATGGTCCAAGGACTTGGGTTCCTACCACCCAGGTGAAAGACCAGGTGGAATTCCTGGCTGTCTGGCTGTTGCAGGCATTCAGGAAGTGATTCACCAGATGGAAGATATTTCTTTGTCTTTGTTTCCCTCCTCTCACTGACTCTCTGCCTTTCCAATAAATAAATCTTTTAAAATGCCATCATGCATTGTACATTCCAATTTTAAATGTATTTTTTTTTATTTTTCCTGCATGATATGTAAGAGAATAAATTTTTTCATTTTTTAAACTGCCACATGTCTGTTGTGTATGAGAAGCTTTTTAATTTGAGATTATTGTTAAATTACTCAGGGAAAATAGTTCAGGAGTTATTAATTAACATATGCTAATTAACAGCACAAAATATTTTAAAAATGAAGAAACAGAACAAGAATGGGAATTTAAATGAGCCTGAGGACAATGAAGTAACTAAAGGACAACTTAAGAATCATTAACAACAAACCCAGAGGAAAGGCAGTGGGTGCCACAGCAGGGAAAGAATCACCTGTGTCCTGGCAGGCTTTGGACCTTCTTTGGTTATTTAGTGAGTGTAACTGTGCTAAGAATTGTGTTTGTTACCACAATAATAAAAAATAGCAACTTAGAGAAGTGTTGAGACAAAGTCTACGAGATTTGTTTTTTTTCTTTTATTAACATAAAGAGAATAGATTTTTATTAGCATAAAGAGAATATATTTCATGTGTTTCATAAGTACAACTCCAAGTAGATAGCCACAATCCCCTCCCCTTCACTTCCCCTTCCTCAACCACCCTTTCTTTTACTTTCTTTAATTTTTGCAGAAACACAATTTCAGTCCACTCTATAATCACAGGCTTGATGTACCACTAACCATATAACAAATAAAAAGGGAGAGAGTTGGAGAGACAGACAAATAGAAATCTTCAGTATGTTGGTTCACTACTCAAATGCCTGCAATAGCAAAGACTGGGCCAGGCCAAAACCGGAAGCCAGAAACCTAATCCCAGTTTCCCTTGTGAGTGACAGCAACCCAAGTACTTGAGTCATCACCTGCTGCTTCCCAGGCTGCATGTTAGAAGGAAGCTGGAATCAGGAGTAGAGCCAGGACACCAACCCAGGCACTCTAATAAGGGATGAAGGCATCCCAAATCACGTCGTTTTAAAAAGATATTTTATTTAAGAATAAATTTACAAGACAAAAATTGTGAAGTAGTAATACAAAGAGCTCCCAATAACCCCCACCCCACATGCCCTATTAATATTTCCTATCAGTACCTTTGTCACAATTAATGAAACACCTACTTGGTGTCCTAACCACTGCATCAAGTGCCAGTCCTACATAATTTAGGCTTCACAAAATATATGGGGGGCTTCTTCTGTGTAACAGTTGTGGAATTTATATCTCAACTTCCAAATTTAGATTTATGGAAATATTTTTATTTAGAGGCTTCTATGATATTAAAATTATTATTATTATTTGCTTCCCTGGAATTCATGGTTTATGATTATTTTAATAATTTTTAAACTAAAATATTTCAAAACTAATTGAGAAATTTAAAAAATTTTAAGAGAAAAAAATTCAAAGATATATGGTGCCAGTGTTGTGCCACAGCAGGTTAAGCTACAGGTCAGAGTGCTGGCATTCCATTTCACAGTGCCCTTTCGAACCCTGGCTGTTTTGCTTCAGATCCAGTTCCCTGCTTATGCACGTGGGAACGCAGCAGAGGATGGATCAGGTAGTTGGGTCCCTACCACCTACACGGGAGGCCCAGGTGGAGTTCCTGACTCTTAGTTTCAGCCTGTCTCAGCCCCTGCTGTCCCAGCCATTTGGAGAGTAACAGCATATGCAAGAGTGATCTGTGTGTGTGTGTGTGTGTGTGTGTGTGTGTGTTTCTCTCTCTGCCTCTCCCTCTCTGTCACTCTGCCTTTCAAATAAATACATCAAATCTTTAAAAACAAAACAGCTCAGATATGATTGAGACTCTGAGTTTGGTGCCACTTTTCTATAAAAGAAGTATAGTTCATCCTAACCATAAACGGTGATTATAGGAGGCTGGGGTGAGTGTGGAGAGGCGGGATGGGTGGTGGTTGAATAAAGGATACCAAAATGCAACAAGGTAAAGATAATAGGATCTGGCATTCCACAGCACAATGGGTTGACTGTGGTTCACAATAATGTGTTATATAATGTGGAAAGAACTGGAAAAGAGGGACTGATGGGCTTCACACACTAAGAAAGGAAAAGGAAATGGAAAGGCTTGTGGCCTGCTGTGATCACTTTATGCTGTATATATGTGTTGAAATATTGCACTGTACTTTATAAAAAATGTACAAATTTTAAATGCTAATCCAAAATTTTAAAGCAACTTTTAAGAGACTGATAGCAAAAATGAAAGAAAAAGAAATTATTCTAGAGAAGATGTGTCATAGAATTTTACTGTATTCAGTTCTTAATTTTTTCTTAAGTTTTAAGTTTTTTATTCAGTGAGAGAAATGCATAGGAGAGTGAGGGCTCTATCTAAAAGAGGAAGGGAAATCTGGATTCATACTGAGCACCAGGAGCCAGCGCATGGGGAGCATGCAGGCCAGGAAGCACTGTCAGGGTGGCCCGAAGGCCACGCGCCCGACGGCACAGGGCAGCAAGGGCCCACAGTGGCGAAAGAGGCAAAAGAGAAAAAAGGGCCAAGGACCACCGTGTTCTAGGCCTTTAGTCCACTTCCAAAGGGGAGTGGTTAATTACCCTGGCAGGTGGCATAGAGGTCGTGGTCAGCTAGGGGCATGAGATCACACAAGGGTGTGGTGAAGGCATAGTCTTCCAGCACACAAACCTATTCAGTTTTGTCCTACAACATTCCCTCCTCACAGACTCCATTCCATTAATCTTAAGGGATGTTAGTTCATAATATTTTAAAGATCTGATATCACTTTTTGGATAATCTGGGTAACAGCTTCCCAATAAGAAATAGTTGGACAAATCACCATCATAAAATAATATGACCTTTCTATCTCAAAGTAACCATGAGCTCAGTAAGTTACTGATCCTGCTCCCTACATATTTTTAGACATAAGTCTTTTGTAAAATCTGTTACAAAACAACATGTTATCGTATGAAATGTAATTGATTCCTACCTAATAAACCCATCTAAGAAGATATATTTTCCAAATAATTATTCCATTCAGATTCACCAGTAACTTCCGTTGCTCAATCTAGACAGTCAACACAAATATTTATTGAACTGTGATGATAACATTTGTTTTAAACATATAGAACTATTATTCTGCACAGAAAACTCATTAATTTTAAGCAGATTTTAGGAATTAAATTGGGACAGACTGCTAAGTGTGTGTGGGTGTGGGTGTGTGGTTTCTCTGGTTGTTTCTGCAAGCATCTTTGAGGGTTCTTTTTTAGGAAAGAGCCTAGATTAAGTTCCCTAATCTAATGTTCACAAAAGGATTAAAATTAAACCACGTGCCTGTCTGCTTTTCAGTGTAATAGGTTTGTGTTCAGACAATGACTCAGAACCTGCTGTCACTAGGGCCTGCCTTGCTAGCAGTCACAATCACAATTGATTGTAATATAATTCTTATTTGAAAAAGATAGATAAATACTACATTTTGGGGCCTTTGCTGTGGCGCAGGAGGTTAATCCTCCACCTACGGTGCCTGCATCCGTTCTAGTCCTGGCTGCTCCTCTTCAGATCCAGCTCTCTTCTATGGCCTGGGAAAGCAGTAGAAGATGGCCCAAGTCTTTGGGCCCCTGCACTCGCATTGGAGACGGTGGGGAGCAACTGAGACTAGACTAAATTACTGGAACTGCTAGGACTAATTCTATGCATCTGATCTCCCACAATATGGCGCTGAGAGAGAGCAAACAACTTCTACACAGCTGCCTCGCTAATTCGACTGATAAACTGCAGGAGCTGATCCTGCTCCTGATTGGAGGAGAGCAGCTTGCTCCGCGTGTGGGCAGCAGAGTTGGGATTGGTGGAAGAGGACTATAAAGGAGGAGAGAGACAGCATGCACCGGGAAACATCTGAGGAACATCTGAGCAACCCCTGAAAGAGCTGGCTGGCAGTGTGCTGCTCCTCCGCGGAAATGGGGAAAGTGGCAGGGGTGCTGCCCCTCCGTGGGGGAGGAGGGGCGGCAGCTAACCCGGGACAGCGTCATTCCTCCGCGAGTGAGGGAACGGCAGCTAACCCGGGAAGGGCCGGGCAAAAAGAACAGCGCAGGGTCTGGTGTCATTCCTCCGCGAATAGGGGAGCGACAGGAGACCTGGAAGAAGCTCCTGGGTCCTGCCTTCAGATCTGCCCAGCTCCAGCCATCACTGCCTTTTGGGGAGTGAACCAGTAGATGTATGTCTGTCTCTTTCTCTCCCTGACTCTCTCTGTTACTATCTCTCTAGCTCTCCCTCTCTCTCCCACTCTCTTTCCCACATCATACCATTACAACTATTAATTATATGTGTGCTAGGCATGTTGCTAAGGAAACTTTCTGTTTTATTACCAAACATGTTTGAAACATATTTTTAGAATTTAGCACTAAGAAAGTTTTCCTTCAACCAGATAACTGGTATGTTGTGTCCTATTTGAAATAGGAATATAAAACTGCCCATGTTTCTTTTTGGTTTTCATAGTAAGCCTACAGGTAGATATTTCCCTTTCATTAACAGTCCACTGATTAGTACAAGAAATGTGATAAGGAAGAGACAAAAAGGTCAAAGGAAGCTGTACGGAAAATACCAGATTTGAGCCAGCTTTAAGAGTATAAAATATATAGTAGCCCCCTCTTATCCATAGGACATGTGTTGTCAGACCCTCAAAGGAAGCCTGAAACCATGAATAGCTCCAGACTCTTTATTGTCTATGTTTTTCTCCCTATAAATACGTATATACCTACAGTAAAGTTAATTTATAAATTGGGTATAATAAAAGATGAACAACAAGCATACTAAAAATAGAACAATTATAATAATATACTAAAATAAATCTATATAAATGTGCTCACTCTTTATCTCTTTGTCTCTCCATACCTTAATTCCTCATTGTACTAGAGCAATATGTAGTTTCAGGCTGTAGAGACCCCACGTAACTGACACAACAGAAAGCAAAGTCAGAGATAATTGGGAACGACTGGATTTGGATATTAGGCATAAAAGTTTCAAAAGGATGTAATTCTATATTAGTAATTACAGGCTAAGCCACAATAACAAAAAGATTAATTGCTTAAGGATCAATAAAAGAGAAATCAAAATTTTACAGAGTTTCCAAGTCAGTGAGGAAGGCGCTTCTTCCCTCTTTGTCTTTAGTGACCCAGGATCCTTTCATCCTTTAAATATAGAATGGATGCTGTAATGCGTCTCTGTCACCTGCCTTCAGCTGGCAGGAAATACAAAATACATGCGGGAAGTGAAATGTGTTGATCCTGAAAGTAGCACACATCATCTCTACTCCACTTATATAGGGAAGTACTTAATCATTCAGCCACAACTAACTGAATGTAGGACCCAGAAATGCAATGGAACTGAGTGCCAGGAAGAAAAGGAAAATAGATGTTAGAGGACTGTCACAATATAAAAATAATAAATTAAAATAGTCTTAGGAATTGTAAGAAGCATATTTTTCTGTTGTACAACAAACATAATTTCTCTGTAAATTTCTTATCCATGACAACCAACTCTTGTCATATATGCAGAGATGTTAGCTGTCTTTGCAGAGGTTCCAGATTGATAAGACACCATTCTGTACTATGGAATATATTTTAGCTCTGATTAAATGTAAATTTTATGACAACAGAAAGAAAGATAATGGAAGACATTCTTACATGATAAAACAATTTACTTATTTATGCTACATGTGATAATGTATACATTTCAAATGACTTTTAGTGATTTTTATTTGTAACTGGACTATCAACTTCCTTAATTTTAATTACTTTAAATGCTGATACAGTGGTTAAACCAAAATAGAAAATGTGGTTTCCTAAGTTAAAATTTATCATAATTACTGAAAACCTAAACTATCTGTACTGTAACAGAATACAATGTCCTATTTCTAATGACTCTGGTGAGAAAGCATTTAGACAGTTTCTGAGAAAACCCTGAATTGTATACCATCACTGTACATGGAGCCATATACACCATTACCAGTATATCAGGGCACCTTGGTACAACCCCGAAGAGAAGACTACTTGAACATCAATATGACTTCCTCTATTCATGTCCTATTATAAAACTTCCTAACTTAGCAGAAATATCTGTATGTAGCAGAGGGCAAAAATTATGTAAAAATGTGAGATGATTGAAAAATTCACACTCAGATGGTCTGTAATTCAGCTCTTAACTAGAGAAACTACCATATTATAATGTAAATTACCTTGATACCTTACTTTCAAAGGAACAAATTGTTCTCACTTTCTGCAATTTGATAGGTACCCGCTTTAATCCATAAAAGAAGAAACTGAATCTTTGCCTTTTCCTACTCTCTCCAATCCTTACTCTTCAGTTTTATATAGATGTTTAGCAAAATCCTCTGTGATAATTTATTCATTAATCTGCAGAATACCTAAGACAACTGAATATTTTCCCCTTATTTTGAAAATGAGGTTGACATTATATTTAACCTGATAGAATGAGACACTCGAGGAGAATTGGAGCTCAGAATTCCTGAAATGTCAGTCTAAACATGTCCAGTTGCCTCATTCACCTTTATTAATTCATTCTTCCATTTCATAATACGGCAAGCTCTGTGGCAGGTAATTTTTCTATATGACTACAGCTATGGCATATTTACCCAACAAAAGGTGAAAAGAAAAAAATCTAGAAGAGAATTATGCTCTCATCTTAGCTACTCCAGCAGTTATCTTCTTAGAGGACTCTTAATTATATGCCTTTAGAGAATGAAACCAAAGCTAAATCTTACTTTCTCTCCTAAATCAAGATTCTGCCTAAGTGAGACTCTCTTTAATTAATCCAATGACATATGTTTCCAAAACCCTAAAAAGATATCATTATAAATTAGTTTCTTTTCTTGGAAGGGAAGAGTACTCATCCTTAGGGAGAGAAACACAAATCTCAAGGACAGTATATTTTCCTCCTTGCAAGTCATCTTGTAAGGACCTGTGACAGAGAAATAGAAAATGGAGTCAAACTAAGATTTTCAAGTGCAGAGTTTGTTCTCTTAAAAAGACAGGGATTATGGGTTAAATGTCTAGTAAAACCACAACCAAATTTATGTAATGTGGCTCAGCTCAAACATATGCCCAAGCCGGCGCTGCGGCTCACTTGACTAATCCTCCGCCTTGCAGCGCCGGCACACCGGGTTCTAATCCCAGTCGGGGCGCCAGATTCTGTCCCGGTTGCCTCTCTTCCAGGCCAGCTCTCTGCTGTGGCCCGGGAGTGCAGTGGAGGATGGCGCAAGTCCTTGGGCCCTGCACCCCATGGGAGACCAGGATAAGTACCTGGCTCCTGCCATCGGATCAGCGCGGTGAGCCGGCCGCGGCGGCCATTGGAGGGTGAACCAACGGCAAAGGAAGACCTTTCTCTCTGTCTCTCTCTCTCACTGTCCACTCTGCCTGTCAAAAATATATATATATGCCCACTATATGGAAAAATAAATATTAAGTCTCAATATTACAGAAGTCCCTGTAAAAGTAGTGTACAAAATTCAGTGTCATCACACAGCTATTTATGTTATACACGTAAAGCACTGATTGAGGAACAATCAGTTGATCTTTGCCAAGGTTTCACTGGTGTAATTATTTGCGGGGGATATGGCTATTGACGACATAATTCATGAACAATTTATGCTTTTTTTGTAGCCCAAGAAGCAGTACCAATAATAAAACACAGGAAGCACAATACCTCTCCCACTTCAGTTTTTGTGATGCTTTTCCAAAGGGAAAGGTCAACAAATGTGGATAGTGGGATGAATAACTGTATCCATGAGCAAAAAGGCAGTTGAGGCAGATGAAGATTCTAAAGATCCTGAAGCCAATATAAATGACAACAGGAAACAATTGCTGTCCTATGTTAACATATGTAGAAAAGTAGAAAAGAATAAGGAAATCTTTTTTGTTGTTGTTGTTTTTGTTTTTTTTGGTTTATTGTAGGTGGAACAATTACCTAACACCTGCATTGAGTCACTTTTTAATTTTGTGCTGGTAGTAGTTGTTTTTCACCTAGTGAAATAACACTTTTTTCAGAAGGAGCTCTGTAGAGGCCTGATGTACTGCGAACCTGGGTGCTGTGGGAGGAGAAGGAATGAAGGCAGGCATGTGTGTCTTTCCATTCCCTTGCTCCCTTGGCAGTTCATTTCTTTTAGCTACCAGAGTATTAAAATGGAAAAGATTTGTGCTTGCTGAAGCTCCTTGAGCAGAATTCTTGTCCATTTCAATCAGCTGCCTACTTGGGAGTTCGGAGCCAGCCAGGAGACACGAAGTAGAACATTTGGCATCAGTGAGTTTGTATCACAGGTGCATCACGGAGCTCCAGGTTTGAGCCCTATGTTTCATGCAGACCCTATTCTTTAAAATATGATTTTTCTTTTAATTTAAAATCTGGCTGATGACAGGTTTAACTGTCTGGTATTGATTTCTAGAATAGACAAACTGAACTTCAGGCATTGGTACCTGGTCTTGGCACTCAGTTTTGAAATTCTGAGTTTGCCAGGTACTACAGAAAGCTCTAGTTCTCACCCAAAGGGTAGCAATGACAATTAGAATTCTCTAGTTTCCCTGTCACTTATAGTGTTTTCCAGATGGGATTCAGATTGGCATTAAGAACCACCAGAATAACTTCATAACAGTGGTAGAACTGTTTATGGAGCTGCTTTTAGGATTCCTGATCTTTGGTTCCCATTCCTCTCATCAAAACAGTAATCGTTCTTTGTGCATTTGTATGCTTTCAAGTTCTGTAAATATTAGAAACAGATCATTGGAGAAATCTGAGCAGACAAGTCTTATGTGTAATTGTTAACCACTTTGGAGCAGGAGCTGAATTTTTGCCATCCATGAGACATGGCCCAGAAGACAGCAGAACATAACAGCTACTCAAGACAGAGCTTATGGTTTAAATAAATATGAACGATCAGTTTGTTCTGAAATCTAACAAGGAAGGCCTCATGACTCTTGAGGTTCCCAAATAAAGACACATAAGCATGTATGATCAATGTGGCACTCACCTTTTCATTTACAAGTCACTTGTATGGGCATTGGCTATGCAGAATAGGGAAAGCACTGAAGAAAAACAGTCCAAGTTGGCAGGGATAATTTTCTGAACAATGACTATTGAAATTAAAAATGTGGAAGATTCCCTGTTCTATATTTTATTTTTCACAGCAACCAATGTTCTCTAAAATTGCATTAACTTACATGACTCCAAAAAGACCTGCCAATTATTTTTCACTCAATATATTTCATCCAAAGATTTCTCAGCGGTAGTACTACTGTACTTTAATGTGATGCAAAGTGTATTTACCTACCATCTGTAATAAGAACTTCTGAATTTCTACACCAAAGGTGTCAATAAGACCAGTATTTTTCTTTTAATAAACAGAGAATTCTTTCAATTCTGGAATAATATTTTACAATTAAAGTCCAGATTTTGGGATTTTCCCAGAACATTTAAGATTCCCCTTGCCAGGCCCACATGTGTGAATAGCAGTGACTGGCAGAGCAGCAGAAAACCAACTCTGACAGCCAAGCTCTTGCCAGTTTGCCAGAAGCCGCTGCTGGCCTTCATCATTGTTGAAGGTAGATGGTAGATCTAGAGGAAAAATGAAATGTTTCTTGAATCTATGTTTATATCTAACCTGCAAAAGTACAAAACCAATGAAATTATGTTCTTTTAAAAATAAGAACAAGTTTATTTCCTGCTGGAAATGAAGATTGTGTAAACAAAGTGTTTCCATAGCTAAAGAGTACAGTGTACCATGTCATTCAATACAAAACACAGTATGAAGTGGGCTACTTCTTGACTTAAAATCAAACTGCTTCATTCACTCATATTAACTTAAAACATCTGTTTTATGTTTCCAACTAATGCATTAGATCCTGTCTAGGTTTGTTCATAGTCAAATTACCATTCATTTATAAAAGTGTGTAAATGGGTTTAGGTAGGTAAATCTCCATCCTATTTCAGAGGACCTGCAGAATTGTGCAACATCACAGATTCAGCCTGCAGACTAATTGACTGCTCTTTTGGAATAGAGTCTGAATCCCCATAGAAATAGCAGAGATAAAGTATATTTGGTATTACCTGGATTTGAGTTATTCAGTGCTCAACAGTGCAGAGATTTTATTGCATGTTTTAAATAGAAAGAGATGTTTGTTCCCAGAAGTGAAGCTGAATGGGGCAGTCAGAGTTGAAGAACTTTCCATAGACTGTACTATGCTGTTTGGGTCTTTCCTGCTGGAATGAGAGCCTTGTTCTGGAATTTCAGCCTGCTCCCTGTTCTTCATATAGCTGATCACATTGTAATTTGGGTCTGTGTTTAGAAAATCTCCATTGCTCATTAAAGTACCCCTTGATATCTCTTGTTAAAATAACCATTTTTAAGAACTGGTCACTCAATACTGCATATTGAAAGGTTTTGAAGAGGGGGAGAATTCCACTTTTTCTATTTGTGGCTTACATTTAATTCTGAGCAGCCCCTCCTCCTCCTGTTCTCTTCTGCTTCAATTTTCATTTCGCTCTCCCCTTTCTCCTTCATTCTCTCAGACTGGCTAGGGAAATAATCACATTCAAGGACTCTTACAGTTTAATTTCTATTCTCAGCATAATGTCTGGGAACATGATTTGTTGTTTACAAAAATAATCTATGAACCTGGACTCAACCAGATACATTAAGAAATATTCTGTAATTGGATTTGTTTCATTGATTCTACAAATATTTATTAATTGTGCAAAGCCTAGTACAAAATGCTGAAGACCTATTCCTGCAGAAGTTCCTGCCTTCGTGGGGTTTACAAAGAGAAGAGAAAAACTTAATAAAACAAGTAATCTTACAAATTACTTGTACAATTATTAATCTTTACTTTTATATTTTCTCTTTTCTGCCTAGAACAGTCTTCCCTCAGTTATTCTGACAGCTTGAACCTCGTCCTCCCAATCATCAATACTGAGTGTGAAGAGCAGAAGTAGCCATGACACATGTAGTAGAGATGCTGACAGGGAAGGGGGTGCTGAGGGGACTTCTTTGGTCTTACCCTCCACAATGTTTACCCTTGTGGAACAAGTCATTTTTATCCTGCACTCAGAATAAGGCCTTTTTCTTAAAGGTAGTGACTATCAATTATAATAAATCTGATATAAAACAGAAATTATAAAAGAATATATGAAGATCAATACACTTATCTCTCAGTGACAAATTTTCCTGATATTGTGACACATGTTTGACACTCTCCTAATTTGAAATCACTGTATATGTAACTGAAATTGAAACCTTTCAATATTGAGAAATTATGTTGTTTCCAATTTCCCTTCACTGCTATATTATTGAGATGAGAACGTCTTGGTGTACTAGTGTTTTAGGATCATTTTCCAGTAGTTAGTGCTTCTACAAGTCATAATAAATTGTGCTCCTTCATGGTTATACCACATATGTTTATTTCAGCAGCAAATGTACCCATCTCAACATGCATTTATAAATGTTGCTTATTGTTGCTTTTAAATCTTCTCTAATTTGTAAAGTTAAAATGATAGAACTTAATTTACATTTCCTGGCAATTATATTTCAGCTATATCTATATATGCATGAGCATACTTCACAAAGTTCATAAAAAAGTGGCAAGAAAAGAATAATTTACCTTGATACAAAAATTTTTTGAAATCTGAGGGGTCGGTGTTGTGATGTAGCAGGTTCAGCCATGGCATGCAGCATTGTCATCCCATATCAAAGCTTTAATTCTAGTTTCAGCTGCTCCATTTCCAGTCCAGCTCCCTGCTAATGTGCCTGGGAAAGCGGCAGAGATGCTTTGGGTCCTTGCCACTCTAGTGGGAAGCCCAGATGGTGTTCCATGCTCCTGGCTTTGGTCTGGTCAGTCCCAGCCATTGCAGCCATTTGGGAGTGAACCAAGGGATAGAAGATTCTCTGTCTCTTTTGTCTCTGTCACTCTACTTTTCAAATTAATTAATTAATTAATTAAACAAAAATTTTTTTTTGAAATCCATGCATATGAGGGTTCTTCAGAAAGGTCATGGAAAATGTGTATTATGAATAAAACATCAATGGGTTTTGGAAGAAGTGAATTATCTTTTAATTCCATTGGTCCATGGATATTTTGAGTAACCATATATATAGATAGATAGAGATATACTACAGATATTTTTTTTTCTTTTTTTAACTTTTATTTAATAAATATAAATTTCCAACTTACAACTTTTGGATTACAGTGTCTTTTCCCTCCCCATAACTTCCCTCCCACCTGTAACCCCCCATCTCCTGCTCCCTCTCCCATTCCCTTCACATCAAGATTCATTTTCAATTATCTTTATATACAGAAGATCAATTTAGCTTATATTAAGTAAAGATTTCAACAGTTTGCACCCACACAGAAACACAAAGTGTAAAGTACTCTTTGAGTACTAGTTATAGCATTAATTCACATAATAAAACACATTAAGGACAGAGATATACTATAGATATTTTATAAATAGGTTATAACTATATTCCATGTCCATTGGATTACATTAAAAATATAAAGTAAAAAATAAGTAAATATTTAAAATTTAAATTCTTCAACCAAATCAAAATTACATGCTCAAAGGAGTTTTCTAGTGAAATCACATTACCACCAAACTAATATTATAATTATACACTTAAACTTTGTCACTTCTATCAATCAAATTATTTAAATGAATATTCTCCTTTGAAATGATTTTCTTTTTACTTAATTAAACATTAACACCAGTCAGATTTAGTACCCCCCCCCCCCATATCAACACCAAGGAAAAGATGGCTGGTCCTAGAAGCCATCTGGGCATGTGTTTGGGAAAGAGAATGGATTAAAAAGGAGACAGGGGGAGAAAGCCCTCCTAATTACACACAAATGTCTCAGCAGTGAGCAATCATGAGAAAGGAAATGCTGAAAAAGTACTTGACATTTAAATGTCAATTTAATCAAATTATGCAATTTTTAAAACATAGCTGAGTGCAATGGGCTCTTTAAATTGTTTAAAACATGGCTTTTTTCTAAAATGATCCAGAAACTGAGCATTTTGCTGCTTTATGCTGTCTTTTGAACCAATACTCTTAAGTAATGACTTAGTAATTAGATCATTACATGTTTAAGATAAAATATAAATTGTATATTTTGCACAAAATGTAAGATATGAGCATATCTATTGAAAAGATAATAATTGGCTGATATTTATTGTAAGATGATAAGTAATGTCCCAGAGGACAAATTAAAGAAGTGAGGTGTCTAAATTTAGGGAGAAAAATTGTTCAGACTATGAGGAAGACATTATTTACAATCCTCACTTCCCCATTAATTTGTTTTCTTTCTTTTTAGTAGGAATTAAACTTAACCCCAATTCATTCCTCTTCTCTGATCCAAACTTTTCACTGGATAGAGACCTAATAATTGCCTTATTCAGACTTAACAACAATCAGGGTTTTTTTGTGTGGAAATATTAAAAAATAGTAATGATCAGAACAAAAATCCTAGGGAAATGGCTGATTCAGTTTGGCCCTAAGGCTCAATAAATGTTGAGCTCTGGGAATAAGTAATGATACAGATTAGATTTTTTTCTTCTAGATTGACAAATATAATACTTATGTTGCCAGGGAAAATATAATACTAGATAGGAAGTTGGAATCAGGTCTAGAGGAGCTAGGACTTAAATCCAGGCACTGTGATGTAGCAAGCAGGTGTCTCAAGTGGTGAATAACTAGCAGGCCAAACATGTACACCTTCCACGAACTTTTGTAGGACTGCTGGTTCTGTGTTTGATCACATTGTTGTCACAGCAATAATGAGTTGGATCTGTATGTGCAGTCAGAGCAACCGATTTAGAAATCAACAACTGAATTTGAATCTACACTCTTCTATTTTGTTTTGGACACATCTGAATCTCTCTGAGCTTTAGTTTTTCCCATTTAATAATGAGGATACTCAAAACGTCATATGATATGTATAAGGTTTAATTAATATTTTCCTATTAAACATGATGATACATATACAGTATTTAGAACAGTTCTTAAAACATTTCAAGTGCCCAATATTAGCTATTACTAACAACGTTCAAAGCAACTAATTCTGGCTCACTTAATTAAAAAATTAATTTATTAAAAAGTTACTAAGTGTTCCTAAAATTTCCAAGAGGACTGGATAACTAGGTCTATGAGAAGAAAACATGAATATCACCCAAATTTACAATGCAAAAATGAGTGGTCAATGAATGTCATTGTTTGCTTTTAGCCCAGCATAAGTCATGCAACATCTTTTTCTTTTTAAAGATTTATTCATTTATTTGAAAGAGTTACAGAGAGAGAAGGAGAGACAGAGGGATCTTCCATCTGCTGGTTCACACCCTAAAAAACCGCCACAGCCAGGGCTGGACCAAGGCAAAGCCAGGAGCTGGGAGCTTTATCCTGGTTTCACACATGGGTGGCAGGAGCCCAAGTACTTGGGTCATCTTCCACTGCTTTCCTAGGCACATTAACATTAGCAGGGAGCTGGATAAATTGAGCAGCTGATACTCAAAGATAGTATGTAAAAAAAAAAAAAAAAGACTCCCACATGACATGTAATTTGTGTATTCTTTAAATCTTTAAGGATTTGTTTTCTTTATTCTTTGGATCCTCTGCTTTCCGAGGACTTCTGTTCTTAACCCTGCCTGATAATCCTATCCTAGGAGTAGTTGATACAAATACCCACTACTTCCATTTTGAAAGACTTAACATTGATTCCATGATATCACACTATGTTGTTTTTTACACTCTCATACATTTCTGGCTAAGGTACTTTGCTCAGCTCATTCTAGACATTTTTTCCTGTTTATTTCTGCTCCTATAATTTAACTGGTCATTTATCTTTTGTATTTCCCAAATATCTATCTCCAGATTCAGATAGATGTATTCAAATGACTAACTAGAATTTCTCCAAGCATTGATAACTCAATATTAACTCACCGACTTCTGCACCTGCTACACTCAGTAAATGGTGAACACATCAGTATTTTTCCAGTTGATTCAGCCATATATTGACACATAAATTTTGCCTAACACCCATGTGTATTGTGATTTATCAGCAAAATCTATTTTATTACTACTAGCTAAATATGCCTTGGGTTCATGTGCTTCTCTCCATCTTCATGGTCACTGTTCTAAACTACAAACAACTTTGCCTGGATGGTTGCAACACCAGCCATCGAAGTTTCCCAAAATTTGTAATTTGTCTTGTTTAATTATTTTTTACACAGAAGCTAGCATTCTAAAAACACAAATCAAACCATTTTGCTGCCCTGCTTCAGAACCAGAGAGTGGCTTCCCAATGCCCTTGGAATGAAGTCCAAATGCCACATGGTTCCTTACACTTTTCTCTGAGACCTGGTATTCTACTTCCTTTGTAGCCTCATAATTCATCATTTCTCCTCCTTTCAAAGCACTAGGCAGATTTGTTCAGCTTCTGTGGAGCACTTTGCAATTTCATTTGTTATAGCTAAAATATGTCTTCCCCGCTTTGTGACTGGCATACTCCCAGTTAACCCTAGATTAAGTTGCACCATTATAGCCTCCCTCTTGGCCTTGTGCAGGCGCTGTAAGCAGCTGATCGAGGTCCATGCTGCATCTTCTGCTCCACTTATCCCATCTTATCAGTTTCCTCTGAGCTGCACGAGTATACATGTTTGTCTTTTTTATTTTTTTTTTTTTATTATTTGAAAGGTAGAGTTACAGACAGTGAGAGGGAGAGACAGAGTGAAAGGTCTTCCATCCTCTGGTTTACTCCCCAAATGGCTGCAATGGCTGGAGCTAAGCTGATCTGAAGCCAGAAGCCAGGAGCTTCTTCTGTGTCTCCCACGTGGGTGCAGGGGCCCAAGCACTTGGGCTATTTTCTACTGCTTTCCCAGGACATAGCGGAGAGCTGGATCAGCAGAGGAGCAGCTGGGACTAGAACCGACACCCATATGGGATGCCAGCACTGCAGGCGGAGTATTAACCTCCTGCACCATAGCGCAGGCCCCATCCTTTTTAAAATTGAGAATGAAAACTGTTTGTTTTAAGAAGAGCCTTTTAACAATAAACCCATTTTCCATAATCCCTTAAGACTTACTGCTGTTTCCATGAACAGTAAGTATTCTCATGGTGCCTCTTCCAGTAACAGCAAAAGTATAATGGCAAATATTCCTTCAGCAATGCAGGATGGAAGAAGTACTTAGCCCGTGGTTTTCTTTTTAAGTGGTGAAGTGGTTTGTACCTGAACTTCCAAAGTAGATCTGTTTAAAAAAATCCTTTCAGAACATAGATGTATAAACTTTTAGTTGCATAATTCACCAAATTTGATTTTTCTTAAAGGTACATTTTATTTATTTATTTGAGAGGCAGAGTTAGAGAGAAGATAGACAGAAAGATCTTTCAGCCACTAGTTCACACCCAAAATGGTTACAACAGCCAAGGCTGGGCCAGGCCGAAGCCAGGAGCTATGAACTTCTAGGTCTCCTGTGTGGGTGCAGGGGCCCAAGTACTTGAGTCATCTTCCATTGCTTTCCCAGGCACATTAGAAGAGAGCTGGATCAGAAGTGGAGCAGCCAGGATACCAGCAGGTGCCCATATGGATTTTGGACATTGCAGGCAGAGGCTTAACCTCTCGTGCCACAGTGGTGGCCCCCCAAATTTCATTTTTTAACAAAAGGAAAAACGAGGAGAATAATACCTATCATAGAGGCTATGGTGCTATTGAGAAAGAATGTAAGTGATTGTCACGGAGCCTGTTTCACAGTGGGTGTATGGTACTTCAGAAAGTTCATGGAAAAAAGAGGATTCAAAATATGAATTTATTTGGGTGCAAAAATTTTTTGAAATCCATTCATAGTTTTTTTATAATTTTCCTTTAGATGTGAAAAATAGTTTCTACACCAAAAAAAATCATTTTTAATTCCATTTGCCCACAAACTTTCAGATGTATACTCATATAATAACTGTCAACTTTCAGTTCCTTTCCCTTCTCCGACTAGTGGCTTGAGAGGCTCCCTTTCATATTCTAGATATGACGCTAGAGCATTTGGATGAGGCACAATGGAAGCAGTCGCATTATGCTAAGTTGAATAAACCAGATCCAGAAAAACAAATACCATGTTTTCTGTTATTTGTGGAAGTTATTATCTGGTGTAAAAATGATGTGACTGTCATATCATCTGGTATTTAGTTATAAATATTGCTTCACTGAATCATACCCTGTAAATGATGATATATTCTTCTGTCCCCACTTTATGATCATTGTCATGAATCAATCTCTCACTTTGTGATATTAATATCTGTTTTCAAGGGAGCTAGAGTACATGAGTATATAATGCGTACATTTGAAGTCAATGTGGCAACATGTTAAAAAAATGTAAAATAATTATTTTTAGAAATTGTGTAAGTTGTGACTCCAAATGAATTGCATCTAAATTAATTTTGGTGACTTGTGTCATCTTAAATACAGTAAAGTACTCTTCACTAAGTAGGTTACTTAGACCAGATATCTTCATGAGTCTCATACCTTTCACACATGACCTCCTCTTTGCCTCTATTCAGCAAATATGCATTGACTACCAACTACATGACAAGCTTTATCCTGGAAACTGAAGGAAAAAAAAATGATGATTAAAAAAGTTACAGTTGGCTGGCGCCACGGCTCACTTGGCTAATCCTCTGCCTGCGGCACCAGCACCCTGGGTTCTAGTCCCGGTTGGGGCGCCGGATTCTGTCCCGGTTGCTCCTCTTCCAGTCCAGCTCTCTGCTGTGGCCCGGGAAGGCAGTGGAGGATGGCCCAAATGCGTGGGCCTTGCACCCGCATGGGAGACCAGGAGGAAGCACCTGGTTCCTGGCTTCAGATCAGTGCAGCGCGCCGGCCGTAGTAGCCACTTAGGGGGTGAACCAATGGAAGGAAGACCTTTCTCTCTGTCTCTCTCTCTCTCACTAACTTCACCTGTCAAAAAAAAAAAAAAAAAAAAGAAGTTACAGTCCTTGCTGTCACAGAGCTATCTCTGGTGATGCAAATATATAGTAAACAAATGTCACAAAATCTTGCATTTACAATTAGTGATGACTATTCAGTTATTCAAGAAGTTTAATATTGTTTCTAAAACCCACTCTAATATATACCCAAATATTATTTCATTTTTATTTGATGTTATCCACTTCCAAAAAAGCATCTAAATGCTTTTCAGGAAGACAGCTGGATGTCCTCCAATGAAGGATAGCTTTCAACATATTATTTAGACCCTTAAAAATAATTCTCTACCACAAAAAGAATATTATTGCAATTATACAACTCGGTTATAGAGGATAAAATATAGATAATGGATCAAATGTTCCCATTTAAGCATCTACTTAAAGCTATTTTGAATTCTTGAATGCTAGAAATCACTTGGTATCTTTTCCTATATACTATACTTTGTTTCTTCCTGATTAGAAGTCGACAGGTAAAGAAACAAACCCATCTATTTTGGTTTAGGTGCTTTTTAGAAATTAGTTTCTTGCTCTCATCTTTCCTTCCAAGGACTCACTTGTTGGAGCCTTTGGTTCTATATTAGTAGAATAAAATAATGATATGATCTTTGCAGCCTCCAAATTACTGCCAAGGAAGCCATCTTTACACTGAATGGAATCTTGTTCCTCGTGCTGAGTGTTGCAAATGGCCTTCTGCTGATTCCTTTATAGGCATTGGAAGCAAAATGAGCCATGTGTTTCCATTATGATGGCCTGACTCCGGAAAGAAATGTGCAAACAAGCCGTATATTTTTACTGAGCTCTCAATTAGTTTAATTTAGAATTTAAATGTGCTTTCTAGCTGAGATGTCAGAAAACGAAGGGAAGCATGTGTGGGGCTGCACAAGTGCAGCCCGTGATTACCCCTCATTGTGATCTCTAATGGCGTTGTCCAGAAGCGGCTTTGGAGATGACATCTGAGAAGCTAGAAGTGCTTAATTGTGATATAATTAAAGTGAAATATTTTTGTGTAATTTGCATTTCAACTTGTCTTTCATAGTGATTAACTTCAGTAACTTTATGTACTGTAGCTAACCACCATTTAGAATTCTGACAAAATTAGCATTTACATATTAATAACCTATGATAATGCCTTAAGGGCATAAATTAATGAATTCTGGCCCAGCATGAACTATCTACCATCTGATTGAGTCTTTTCAAATCTGAACACGAGGAGCTTATCATTTTAACATCAAGTAATCAGAGAAAGAAGGAATATAGTTAACTAATACAGTCTGACTTTATAAAATTTTCAAATAAACAGTTTTAAGAGAAATTATATGAAAAACCCAGATGGATAATAAAATGGATTTTAAAATATAGATAAAAGGCAAGATTCTGAAAACTAACAGACAGAATTTGGGTAAATATTGAATGGAAACAACAATCGAGACAGTCCAGAACCAGGGGCTTTGCAGTGAGGGATTGGAGAGAAGCTGCAAGACCTGAAATTGATAGCATTTCACCCTCAGCTCTGGTCTCTGAATGCTGGAAACACTGACAGGCTCATCATATTCTAGCTAATGAAAACTGAATGTAGGAAAATAACAATATAAAAGCACCCTGATAAAAATATAAAATGTATAGCCATGTTTTTTGTCACTTGTGAAGAAGAAAATTATCTCATTATGTGAGTTTAAATTGTTAGGCAATTAATACATAGCTATGATTATAATTGCTTTCCTCACAAGGAAATATTAAATTTCTATGTCATAATCACTTCAGTTTTCAGAAACTGAGCTTTAATTAAAAACTAGTGGTGAGTTCATGCATGATTGAAAGGGGAGGAGGGAAGCACACAATGAACGAGAGAAAACTGTCAAAACATTGTGGAAACAGAAACTTCACTGCCACAAGTCAACTCAGTTGCCTACAAGTAGACTTTTGTGATTTTTCAGCTAGACCTTCCACACCCTTCTAATCTTTCCGTTCCCTCCTTTTTTTTTTTTTTTTTTTTTACCCTGATTCAAAAACAGCCCACTTACCTCTTCTTCTGGAGCTTATATTATCCTAGAGAAGGCATAAATAAGTAGGCAAATGTGTAAGGTAATTTCATGCAATAGTAAGGGCCATGAAGAATATAAACTAGGTCATGTGGTAGAGAATGACTGGAGCTATGGGAACATCATTCCGTAGACAAGTCAGGGAGACTCTAAGGAATTGGCATTTTTGTTCAGAAAAGAATGCTGCGAAGTCCAACATTATGAATGCCAGCAAGAGGAAGTAGCTCCTGAAAAGGTCCTGATATGGATGAGAAGATGAGTTTATAAGAACAGAAAATGTGAAGCCAGCGCCGTGACTTATCAGGTGAAGCTACCGCCTGCTGTGTCAGCATTTCATATGGTGCTTGCTCCACTTCCCATCCAGCTCTCTGCTGTGCCTGGGAAAGCAGTAGAAGATGGCCCAAGTCATTGGGCCCCTGCACCCGCATGGGAGACCTGGAAGAATCTCCTGGCTTCGAATCAGTGCAGCTGGGGAGTAAACCAGTAGATGGAAGATCTCTCTCTCTCTCTGCCTCTGCCTCTCTCTCTCTCTCTGTTAACTCTGCCTTTCAAATTAATAAATAAATAAATCTTTTTTTAAAAAAAAGAACAGAAAACATTTTAATGAGCAAGCACAATGATGACTGAGTTTAGTAAAGGCAAAAAGTCATTACAGTTTACTTAGGCTACATGGCTAATACTCTAAATATGATGAAAAGCCACTGGAATTTAAGTAAGAATGAAATGCAATCTTATTTGCATACTCTGCACCATGGAAAGTAATCGAGGAGGAAGAAAACTGGGAACAGGATATAGTGAGGAGACTTTTATAGTCCACTGGGCAAGACAGCATAGTGAAGATATAGAGGAGTGAATGGATTTCTATGTATTTTAGGTATTTTGGAGGTAAAACTGTTAAGGTTTGCTCATGACAAATAGGGTAAAGGAAGAATTAAGAATATGGTATATGGTCGTTTTCCTCATTGGTATAGATAAAACCAAAAAAGATTTTGAAAAAATAAATGAAGTATTCTATTTAGGCCCATCTGGGTTTTGGGTTCCAAACAGATAACCAAAAAGAAATGCCAAGTGAACTATTGATATTCAGTCTGACACTCATAGGAAAGAAAAGGACAAGACTGAAGATATTAACTGTGAAAGCTTTGGATATGGATGATATGAAAATCGATGAGATTATCTAAAGAAAGAATAGGATAAATTCTGTTTAAGTATTTAAAGTTTGATAAAATGTGGAGAAGCAAGCAAAGTAAATTGAGGATGAGCTGTCAATAAGAGGAAACTCAGGAAAGTGTACTGTTAGAAGAGTGTGTTTTAAGAAAAAAAAAATTGGTGAGGTCCTAGACATCAATCAGTTCCTCTTAATTACTTCTTGTGCTCACCATGACTTTCTAAATTGCTGTCACATCCTATTCAGTTTTCTATCTTCTTATGTGCCAATATTCATTGAAGAATTAATTTCATTTTATTGTATATATTTAAATTGTATAATTTATTTTATATACATATTACGATATTACTACAGTCAGGAAACAAGAATGATGGTTACCAGAGGGAAATCAGAGACAGAAATGAGGAGAAGTGGGTCAGAGGGTATAAGAATAAATCCTTGTATGGCATAAGGACTATAGTTGATAATATGGTATTGTACATTGCAAATGCTAAGAGAGTAGATTTTAGGTGATCTTACCACAAAAAAAAATCATTAATGTTGCTAATTTTGTTATTCATTCATTGAAGATTTACAGGGCATTTACCATGTGCCAGTTACTCTATTTTGTGTTGTGTTGGATGTAATTGTGAAAAAAAAATAGATCTAGTGTCTTATCATAACAGAGTCTGTAAGTCACTTCATATGTTCCTGATCAGTTTCTTCTTCTAAAGTCTACCACTATTTGACACTTATGTGACATTAAACACCCTTGTCAAATCTCATAGCTATACTATTTTCTCTTGCATCAACACTATCATAAGCTATGAACCCTTATACATGGTATGTATTCTTTTGATTTATGAAAACTATGAAAGAGGAATCCTTGATATACTTGCACATCCTATTCAAGATCAATCGTATATCTCTCCTTAACCCCATAAATTCTATTTTTCTGGAATCTTGCTCAATGAATAACCTTTCTCTCTTCTGTATCCTAGCTCCATCTCTACTGTGTCTAATCACTCAGCCTATGAATATGCTCTAATTTATCCTATGCAAAAATGTGATTTTGCTTGATACCCTGTACTTTGAAGACAGTTTAGCATGCACCATTATTGAAGGCCATGATTGACTGATATCTTATCCAGTTGTTGCTACAACAGTAGACCCAAGAATGTATTGTAGGAATTTACTATGACTCACGTTGTTTATTATGTCTTAGAAGTCAGTGTGTACTATGAGAGGGTCTTTGTATATGTTTGCAAAGTACAAAGAGTTTTGACTGCTCTGGTGACAGGGTTTTGTATTTCATGTACCTAACCCAGGTGTCTATGTCATGGCTTCATCTTCCTACCTCTATGTTTTCATTCAAGAAATTGATATACATTTATTTGCCTAACACTTCTAGATATCATTGTTCTTGAGGAGTTTAATGTGATTTTAATAAAAAATTGAAATTCAGGAAATGAAGTTCCATGACCTTTCTCTATTTCAAGGACATCATCCATATGATACAGCATATGTTTATTCTGCTTTTAAATAAATACTATAATGTTAATAGCAATTTTATAAAGTCTCACAGAGAACTATAGACTTGTAAAGATAAGTCATTAATTGCAAATTTGCAGAATTTTTCTTCATAACATTTGATACCTTTGAGCTTTTATTCCTTGAAAAATTCCACTTTGGTTGCGTCTACCAGAGTTCAAGCTCTTCTGATAATGGCTGTTATAATTTTTGAAATGATTTGTTTCCCAAAGTTTTATCCTCAGACCAGAACTTCACTGAAAATTCTTCCAAAAGAAACTCATATTGACTTTTACAACCACTTACTTTAAAAGTGGTACATTTAACCCATTCCTTCTTGTTGCTGTACATACTCTTCTGTGTGGCTAATGCTTCACCTTTTACACTGCAAATGCACATTTCTACAACAGAATCCAGCGTTTTCCATGAAAAATTGGATTTCTTCCATACTATCTAAGCAGAATCTTTTGAAGCTATTTAAGCTGTTCCCAGGTGATCCCACCTTTATCCACCCTTTCACACAAGATGAAGACCAAAAGGCATCTTTCAGTCTTTTTTTCCTCCTTGCCCTATCTCTTCTTTATCCTCCTCATCCCATAGTTTAATAGATTCTATTTAACTCCTAAGTATTTACCAGATATGATCTCTGTACTTTATGCTTATTGTATCTACCCTATTTTTCTTCCTTATGTTCTCCTTCTTGGTCTACTACATTATCGACTTATTAACTTCTATGTCTTCAGTTACTTTTTCAACCCACCCTCACCAGACAGCTATTACTCGCTCCTGTCCACCTGCCCTATGTCCTCTGCTAAGCACTCCTCTTCAGTGCTTCCTACTGCCTTCTGCTTGGCCTGTATTATGTTCACCATCTTGAAGCATTGCTTTATATCTCTGTCTTGTGCACCATACTGTGACTCTGTGGAAGTGCTGTGTTAATTGTATTAATGCATTTTATTTAAAAGATTTAACACAATGACTGAAATTAACTAGACAGAACAAAGAATAAAAGAATTAGTGGCAGTGTTAAATCTACCTTTTTTTCCTGCAGTGCATTCTATTACAGGAGAAAATACCAATAAAAATACATTTTACACTACTTTATACAATTTCTCAAAAGCAATAAAATGGTTATGTTTATGTTGAAAATGTGTAGACTAGTTATCCAAAGGAGGACCTTTCTCTCTGTCTCTCTCTCACTGTCCACTCTGCCTGTCAAAAAATAAATAAAAAACAAATTCAAATATCTATTAAATCTTACAGTTAGCATAAATACCTGAAGTGACGTAGTAGTAATAACAGGGAGTTATGGATCCTGTGACTTACTGAGGAATGCATACCTCACATCAAAATATTCATATTTGATTGAAAAAAAAGGTGAGGGATACACATAGTTGTTTAGCCTACACATTAACAATGCCATGGCTCTGTCTCCTGGTAATGCAGACCCTGGGAGTCAATGCTGATGGCTCAAGTAACTGGGTTCATACCATCAACAGAAGAGACCTGGATTGAGTTTCTAGCTCCCAACTTCAACCCTGACCAAAGCCTGGCAGTTGCAGACATCTGAGGGTCAACCAACAAATGAAATTCTGTGTGTGTGTGTCTTTATCTGCTTCTCAAATAAATAAATATGTATATACACATACGTACATACATACACGTTATTGAATAAGTAAATCCTGTAGAAAAAGGTTTCAAGTTGTTGATACCTGCCACAGATACACTGTAAAATCATAACTCCTGTTATCTTAGCTCAAAAACTAGCAATGCTTTAACCAATGTGCCCTACACATAATATACAAATTGGGTAAAATAAGAGGCAATTTAAATAGTTTAAATATCTTTCTCTTTTCTGATATGCTCTTTTCCTGTTTTCCAGGACTAGTGATCACATGCAGTATGTTACACTGATTCTGGGTCAACTTTCTCATAGTGCTTCCAGTTTTATTGATTCCACCATAATGGACACATTTTCCAGCTGCAGGCTCATTCATGTTTCTGTTGCTATGGATATAGTGGGTTTCAAATTGGGGTAAATCATTAAGCCTTTTAATACAAGAAAAACTTTAAAAATTTTTTCTAGACTCCAATGTTACTGACTAAATAGGAAGAAAATAGAGCTCCAAAAAGAAATGTGCAATGCTAGAAAAATGACTGTAATATATATTTCCTTTAAGTTACAGCTGTAATTTTCTTTCTTACAAAACGTGGTTGATAACAGTAACAACATAATAGTAATAATGAATGAAGTTGTATATGAAAAAGTTCTTTGTAAATGATAAGTATCTACATAAAGGAAGATAATGGCATTGTTATTTTTTCAGTCTTCTGTTTAACCTATCAGTTCTTGTTGAATCCAAGGGCTAGGAGGATTATTCAAGGCTTTAGATTCTCAACTTGAGCCAATTTTACAAAGTCGTCAGAGAAAGAGAACATGTCTAGTTATTGAGTTTCCACCCATGTACTTATGAACTCCAGGTAGAATAGGTAAGATAGTAGATAAGCACAAAATGTATGTTTATACTGACTAATCCATGACAGGGAAGAACCAATGGCTCTTCAGTCCCAAGCTAGGAGAGCCAGCACAATGTCTTTAATTGACAATCCTCATTAGATCACCTTTGCCTGCGTACAAACTCATCTCAAACTGCTTCCTAGTTCTATCTGTAAATCATAGTTGCTAATTCTTATGTTGTTCTAATTATTACTTACATTGTTTTCATGAGTAAAATACTGTTAATATGAGACTCTCAAAAACATGGCAATCACTAATGGGGCCTGTAGAATTTAATCCATTTTGAGACTTTTATCCTACCTGGCCTAGTTCCAACCTTGCTCTTAGCTTACATCACTGTTGTGGTCTTAACAAAATAAACATTCTGTCTCCTCCTGTTTTTCCACTTGCTTGTTTTCCCTCAATGGTTTGCTGACCATTCTTTTCCCAAGAACTTACTGACTCATCACATTCTATTTCTGTAACTGAGATGAATACAGCTGCCTCCTCCAATATTAATAGACAAGATTTTTGGTTAGTACCACCCAACAATTGTTGTTATAATAAGTTTAACATGTTTGTAAACATTTATGTGATATATTTGCCACATGTGAGGTCTGATCATAATTGTATAAACCTAGTTGGTAAGAAATAAATAATTGCATTAAATATAAGCTAATGAAGGAATAAAGTTCCTGAGAGAATAATACTGCATGAAGTTGTATAAAATGACACTTTTACTATAAGTGTTGTTATTGATTTATTCATTTGTTCTTTCAGAGAATATATTCCTCAGAAATATAACATGAATAAGAATCCTAAGAAGCTCATGGCTAGCTCATTTCCAGACACAAATAATATTAGAAATAATTATACTAAATACAAAAAATTCAGTTTTCTATAAATGCATAGACTATTAAAGCACAAAAGAAGAGAGATTACTAATTTGGTGAAAGGTAATCAGAGAAAGTTTACAGAAAGTGAAATTTCTGCACCATTAGGATTGGTAATTCATAGAAAGGCAAAGATGTTTTAGGAGTTATGCCAAGCACAAAATTGGGTGAAATTCCAACCTTAGACCACATCATCTTAGGAACACAGGGAGCATAGACTATTCCAGAAATTTCCAATTATAACATAAAAATAATTATTAAAAAGAATTTTTAGTTACTTTTAAAATTGTATTCTTTGAGAGACAAAGGAGAAAGAAAGAAAGGGAAAAAGAGACAGGAAATACTGTTGCAACCAATTTCTGAAAATTCACTGTGATACAAAAGTGGCAAAAGAAAATTTACATGGTTCTGGTGTTCTAGAGAAAGATTTGAAGTGAATGCAACAATTTGAGGGACCATGACTAAACGAATGGTGATTAAATTAGCAACTAGGTGCCTTCTGGAGAATTCCATGTTAACAAGAGAGGTAGAATGCATCTGATATAGGCTGCTGAGGTGTATGTTACTTCTAGAACCCTGCTCATGTGTTTTACAGACACTCTCGTTCTGTAAGAAATGTTTTACTTTTACATTTTTTAATGTCAATGTCTAACTGCAGCTAGAATTTAAACTTGACAAGTATGTTTGTATACCTCATCCTATTTCCAAGATGCCAATCAATGTTACACTCTGTAGCTATATGATTTAACATTTTCTCCAAAACTTAATTGTGATACTCAATCTCCATGTATATTCACCTAGGAAATATATTTAAAGTAAGGAAGCAAGCAGAGAGGAAAACATTAAGGTGCACTGACTTTAAAGGAGCAGAGGAAAAGAAGTATTCAAAAACACTAAGAAATGCCCAGAGGGCTCAAAGAGAACATAGCTGTGGTGTTAGGAATGAACATCAAGGAAATATTTGAAAGAAGTACCCAAAAGTACCAACACAGCAGAGGATTCCAGTAAATATCAGCGAAAATGTAAGACTTAGGAGGTCGTTAGCCATTAGCAAAGTTGATGAGAGTGGTGGCTAGGAAGATGAGTTGGAAAGAACGTAAGTAGAAAACTCCTTCAAGATTGTGTGTAACTGGGACCAAGTCCTGCCTCCGATCCTGACCCAACTTCTTTCCAATAAGCATTTTGGGAGGCAGCAGTTGATGGCTTGAGCACTTGGGTCCCCACCACCATGAAAGAGACCCGAATGGAGTTCCAGGATCCTCACTGGCCCAACCCTGGCTGTTGCAGGCATTTGAGAAGTGAACCAGCAGTTGGATGTCTGTCTCTGTCACTCTGTGTTTCAAATAAATAAAAATAAACAAACTTACATAATTACTGGTGGTTGTGACAAGATGACAAGAGATAGGAATCATGGACTAAAGAAAGTTCTTTGCTTTGTAAAATGAAAAAAGAAATGAGCTTGGGGGCCAGCGCTGTGGTGAAAAGCTACCACCTGCAGTGCTGGCATCCCATATGGGTGCTGGTTTGAGTCCCAGTACCCCCAATTCCAATCCAGCCCTCTGCTATGGCCTGGGAAAGCAGTAGAAGATGGCCCAAGTCCTTGGGCCCCTGCACCTGTGTGGGAGACCCAGAAGAAATTCCTGGCTCCTGGCTTTGGATTAGCACAGCTCCTGCCATTGGGGCCTTTTGGGGAGTGAACCAGAGGATGAAGACCTCTCTCTCTCTGTGCCTCTCCTTCTCTCCAAAAAAAATGAGCTTGTTTAAAAGTAGTTAGGAGAAGCCCTTATAAGGAGGAGAACTGAAGATACAGGAGACAGAGAATCACAATAGACAAAAATGCAGACCATGCGTTCTAACTACACTGCAGTGATCATGCTACATTCATTACCCCTCTTAGATTTACCTACCACCTCTGAGAAACAGTGAACTAAGGCCATGTCAGTCATTTGATTTGTAGTGTTATGGGGCTACACATCATTACTAATTATGTAATAATTTGACTTAATTTGACATCTGGAATGTGGCATCTGGAAAGAAACTAGGTGATCACCTGATGAGCAAACATATATAATTGATATCAGGTAAAATTTGAATGAAGTATGACCATGTGTTTGTATTATGTGTTTATTTACACAATACATGATCAAAATGATCTGATTAGTGAAGCAGAATATAGAATATGCACTTTAAATTACAATTCAATTCTTTCATTCGAAGTCTTACCCTGATTAGTGTTTGTATCTCAATCTAATATCATTACATATATATTTCAATTATATATATATTTCATTACACATATATTTCAATCTAATATCATTACATCTACTTAGTGACTAGGCATTAATTCTTGTCTGTTATATTTTGTAACTATAGGAGAACATTAAAGTTCAGTTTGTTTCTCTTTTATGTATTCTCTTTTTTTTAAAGATTTATTTTATTTATTTGAAAGACAGAGCTACAAAGAGAGGTAAAGACTGACAGAAAGGTCTTCCATCCGCCTGTTTACTCCCCAGATGGCCACAACGGCCGGTCCTGCGCTGATCCGAAGCCAAGAGCCAGGAGTTTCTTCTGGGTCTCCCATGTGATTGCAGGAACCCAATGACTTGGACCATCTTCTATTGCTTTCCCAGGCCACAGCAGAGAGCTGGATTGGAAGTGGAGTAGCCGTGTCTCAAACCGGTGCCCATATGGGATGCCAGTGCTTCAGGCCAGGGCTTTAACCCACTGCACCACATTCATACTCACCTTAGCTTACTACCATTAATTTATGTCTGCATTATGTGTTTAAGAAGTCCCACTGTTTGCGTAATTATTTGTATACTAAGTAACCACAGATGTAATGTTATTGCCAAGCATACTTGTGATTTTAGAGTGCTTCCAAAGCTAGAGAGTAATTCTAAATATGGAAATAATTATATTTTAAAATTTGAATCTACTGGACTAAATAAAATGCTGCCCAAGGTATCACACTGATAAAATAACATTAAACATTTGACTGACAGCCAATCTCCATACACAGAAAATCAAATAACCCTCCCCTGCCAAGCCTGCGATCTAGATTAAATAGGAAAAATAGACTTAAAAAGATAATACTACAATTGGAAGTCTCTAAAATATGACTGACAGAATATTTCCAGAGGCAAGTTGTTAGTCTGAGACCTACTATAGTTTCAAAATATATACACAGAATAGAGGCAGAACAGCAGACAGCTGATGAAGACAGAAAAGGAGAAAAGAAAGGAATATATATAATAATGCAAATGAATGAAAGCTGATAACAGGTGATTAAACATCAGAAAACTATTAAGGCCCAGTAAAATAAATGTAAATAAGTTACATGGTATGGTGAGCATCAGAATAGTAAGGAGTTGTAACAATTACATTTAAAACCATAAAGAAGGAATAAGCAGTAGAGCGGTTTTGTGCAAAAGACCACTAGTTGTTTTTGAACTTTAGTTAACAGTGTAATACATTTTGCACATAAATTTTATGGTAGAAGTAGATCGGTATTTGAAGTAGATGATGGCAGAATTGCTGTGGGATTTTTGGGAAAAGGGTGCTGAGAAGGACACCAGGTGAAGGAGCCAGCATCTACTTAAGCTGTCTCACCAAAGGTTCCCAAAGAAACTTATACAAGTCTTCATAGGGAAATCCAAGAGTTCCTAAAAAAAACACATAATTTAAAGACTAAAGCTTGAAGACTGTATGGTTTTAAAGTGCTACAACAGGCAGTATTATGAAAGATCATTATATGCATGAACAAGTTGTAGTGCATGACTTATAGATGCCGTTTGTTTATATTTGCTTGAACAAGCACTAAAGTTATGTGTAGTTTCATCCTTATGCTGAAAAATAAGATTTTTAAAAAATGATTATTTATTTATTTATTAGAGAGAGTTACAGAGAGATATGGGAAAACAGAGATCATCCATTCACTGGTATACTTCCTCAAATGGCTGCAATGGCCAAGGGTGGACCAGACTGGAACCAGGAGCGAGGAGCTTCAAGGGGTCTTCCACATGGGTGGCAGGGGTCCACGCACTTGGGTCATCTTCCACTGCTTTTCCTAGGTCTTAACAAGGAGCTGGATCAGAAATGGAACAGCCAGAACACAAATTGGCGCCCATATGGGATGCAGGTGTCCCAGGCAGCAGCTACAATGCTGGCCCCAGGATCTACCTTATGTCTGGATTCTAAAGCTCTTCAACTTTATTTTTTCAGTGGAATTAAAATAAAAAGTAATTGAACCAGATTATGTGCCATGTAAAGATTGAGTGCCATCCATCATTTGCATGAAAATCAAGATAGCAGTTAAACACCTATATCCCAATCCTTGGTGGAACATCCACAAGCTGAAGGGCCTATCCAGAAACTTGATTTGATTTATCAGATTGCCTAAGTTAAAGGGCTTGAATTAGATTAAAACTCAAGATTTCCAAAGGTTAAATTTTGATCTTCTTCATATATTGCGAGGAAATGACAGAAACTCACATTGTCAGAACAAGTCTTCCTTGTTGCTCAAAGTATTCAAGTGATAAAATCCAAGTACCTGAATTAATTGAAATTTTTATTGAACCTGAATATATTATCTATCAAAATAAGTATCATTTTAATGTAGAATATGAATACCTCCTTCTATTTTGTCTTCTAATCCTAAGAAATAATATATTTCAACTATATACATGCATACAGAAAGTTTAAAGTTTGCCTTTTACTAATTGCCTCACATCTCATAGAATAGCAATTTTACATACAATATCTCAATCCTTGCCATTGATATATTTATGTTTAATGAAAATAAGATAAAATCAACCCAGGTCACTTGGCTAATAGCTAAAAATACTAAATTTTTTAATTTGTTAGCAAAGATTGTTGTCTTTCCTCTGTATCTTAATGTTAATTCTATCCAAGTATTGCCCATTTGAATATTGATTCTGGTTCCTTAGTTAGGCTTAAGTTTTGAAAAACTTGTATATTTCTTAGAACACATAATCTAATGATAACTGGCAGCTTCATTTTCTGTTGATCTTTACCTTCTGCACTTGTAATTGCATTGCTTAGACTCTATTCCCAATTTCAAGAGACATGATAAACAAGAACCAAAGAAAAATCTCCATGTTTTATTGAATTATCATATTGAATTGTTTCATGATTTCCTAAAACTAGATCCTGTAGAATACACAACTATTATTAAGATAATCAATTTTTCCAGTGTCTAGCAATGTTTTAATGAAGCTAAATAAATTTCTTTGTAACACAATAAACTACTCCTAAGATAAATACACCTAGGTTATTCAGTACTCCTGGCTTATTAATGAACTTAATAGTTAAAATTAATAAATAAAATCAGAAAACAAAAATTTTATGGGCCTAAACACTCATTAAACTCACAATATAAACCAAGGAGAAATAGGACCATAGTCACACATGATAAGCTAAAAGAATTTGGAATTCAGACAGACATACTTTATGGTGTAAACAAAAAACTTCTCTATTGCAGGTTTATGTTCTTTACTAATGTAAATTTCCTAATGTAACTTAGGAAGAGTCATGCAATTGAGACCAGAAATAAGTAATGTGAAGAGTTAATAAAATATCATTGGGAAAGAATTTTAAAAAGAATCATTTTTTTTTCTTTGTGATATTGCCTTGTCATCCTTCTAACAACTGGGAGTACAGAGAAAGAAAAACAATGGGAGACTATGTACTTGTTTCCCTAGGGCCCTGTTACTTCTGGTAGTCTTAATAATATTGGGTTTTGGAATTGCTTTGTCTTACATACTGGCCCCAATTTACTAAGACTCTGAGTCCAATAATTATTTTTTAGACAGCTTAATTTCTGCTTTCCAATATGATTCATGATGGCACTAAAGTTGTGATAAAAAACAAAACTTCATTTAGAAGAAGAGGTAGCTTTTTTTATGTTGGACAACAAATGTAATCCAATTCAAGAATAGAAAGCAGATGCATATAACTTAGAAAGGGTGGTATCAATGTAATTTAAGTGTTCCTTCAATTAATATTGAAATACTGCCTGTATTGGAAGCTGTATTGGAATGCCTAGGTTTGAGTCCTGCTTTTAAGTCCAAATTCCTGGTAATATGCATCCTGAGAAGCAGCAGATGATACCACAAATACCTGGGCCCCTGCCAACCAAATGGGAGATATGGATTGATTTTCTGGCACCTGGATCCTGGCTCCTGGTTTGGGCCTGGCCCAGTCTGAGCTATTGCAGGCATTTGGGTAGTGAACCAGTAGATGGAGGGTCTAGGCAGCTATCTCTCTGCCTTTCAATCAGAAATTAAAAATAAAGTACATTGAAAAAAAAGCATATTACATTTTTGCATGTAAGTAAAAAAGATAAAGAAAAAAATTTAGATTTGTGACACTTATCCTGTAGAATGGGATTCACCACATTACCATGGAAGACAAGATATTACTTAATTTGAGTCAAATTTTCTCTTGACTCAAATCAGGTTTCCTTTTATTAGGATTTACTTATTTATTTGAAAGTCAGAGCTAGAGAGAGAGAAGGAGAGACAGAAAAGATCTTTCATTTGCTGGTACACTTTCCCAGATGGCCCCAACAGCCAGGGCTGGATCAGGCCAAAGCCAGGAGCTTCTTCCTGGTCTCCCACATGGGTGGCAGAGGCCCAAGTACTTGGATCATCTTCTGCTGCTTTTCCCAGTCCAATGGCTAACAGCTGGACTGGAAGTGGAGTAGCCAGTACATGAACTGGTGCCCATATGGGATGCAGGCATTGCAGGAGGTGGCTTTACCTGCTACGCGGCAATGCCAGTCCCTCAAATCAGTTTCTTATTGCAGGACTTTAATTCAAATCACCTTGACTCAATGCAGGATTTTAAATACAAGCAAGAATTCATGAATGATCATACTTCACTTACCCTTTGTCTCATATTCCTGAATCATTAAAAAATCAGTAATTGTTTCTTAATTGCATAGTATGTAGATTTTAAAGTCAATACATTTAAATGTCTAATGCTTGATGTTTCTTCCTTTTTTTGCAGTCTGTTCCCAGTATTCCAGAGGAGTCTTTGCCATTTTTGGACTCTATGACAAGAGGTCAGTGCATACTTTGACCTCATTCTGCAGCGCCTTGCACATCTCCCTCATCACACCAAGTTTCCCTACAGAGGGAGAGAGCCAGTTTGTGCTGCAGCTAAGGCCCTCCTTACGAGGAGCACTCTTGAGTCTGCTGGATCACTATGAGTGGAACTGTTTTGTCTTCCTGTATGACACAGACAGGGGTAAGTCCTGATTCCTCATCTACATCAGCAAAACTAATTGTCACTTTCTCATTTGTTATAAAAGGATGCAAATGAACAGACAAATGGAAACCAAGAACATGGCAGTGCGTAGGGGAAGGGGCACAGGATTTTCAGTTCCTCGCCAGAACCTCCATGGAAAGTTTAGCTACCCAGAAGTCCTCCAAAACCTGACCTTTTCAGTTTTATGAATACTTCATTATGCAGGCATCATTGATTGCATCATTGACCATTTATTGGTGATCAGTTTAATCCTCAGCTTTTCTCCCTTGCCCAGAGGTTGAGGAGGTGAGGCTCAAAGTCCCAACCCTCTAAATTTGTAGTTTTGTCTTTCCCGTGACAAACTCTATCCAGAAGTTCTCTGGGGAACCCCAGTAACCAGCCATTTAGAAGCATACAAAAGGCAACTCCTATCAACTCCAAAGATACCAAGGAGCTTTATGTCAGGAAATGTAAATATGTTACAATTTCACAGTAGTACATCTTTAAAAATTGCCATGATTATAGTTCAGGTGCAATCGTAACATCAATATGTCATTTAACTTAAGTGCAAATGAGTTGATGTTTTGGGACATCTTAATAGCAATTTGAAATATATTGTTGAGTTTGAAATATAAAACTTTAAATGAGTAATTAAATGGCCATGACAATGATGATAGATAGTTAGCAGAATGCTGCTGTTTCCTGGGCAAGCTTTTACTTTATCTTTACCTACCAGACTCTAAAGATTGATAAGTGAACCCGTGTGACCTCCCCATGTGTTGGAGAGTTGAGGTAAATAACTAATAAATTACGTTATTAAAAATCCATACATTTTATAAATGTTTAATATAATTTAATTTTTCAGTGGAAGCATAATTAAAGAAGTTTACATATATTATTTTTCAGTTCTGTATTTTGTTTAGAAACTAGAATCCTAGCAATATATTGTATTTCAAAAAGAAAAAAAAAATTAGGGACCAACTTGTATGTTTTGTCTTCAGTTCTTTTTTTCTCAAAGTTTAAAGTTACAAAAAGAAGTTAGACTGAAGTTTGAAACAAATATTTTAAGAACAGTCTTGAATATAACTCTGTGAAATGAGTCAGGACAATAGATATATTCTTTACCACATAAAAATAAACAAAATAAATGTTTTAAAGATATAATCTGTGTTCAAAATGTCCACAAGTATAGTTTTTTATAGTTGGAGATGAAAATTCACTAAATAAATTCATCTTTATCTGTAAAATTCACAAATTAATTAAATGGCAATATTATCTTATTTAAGATGTCACACCAATGATATTCCTAGTCCATCACTTTTGTTGGAATTCTTTGTAAACTTTTATTTCTGAAACTGAACGTGTTTGATGTATTTTCTCTATGGTTACAGCCTATTCCAATTCTAGGTGGAAATATGAGAATTTGCTCATATCTCATGGTATTACTTTATATTAATTAGCAATCCAGAGCATCCTACAGAATGAATTACATATTAGAGAAATGAAGAAACTGAAACTGAATCATAATGCCAAGAAATATATACCAGGGTATAGATAACAGCTTTGCATCATTATGTCGTAACTCAGTCTCCATTTTGGACAAAACGTGGTTAGTTTAGAACATCTTGGCATCACAGTAATACCAGTGAGACCTGTGTGTCACTTTTCCTCTCTGCCCCTGCATAAATCAATCTCTTAAGGAGAGAGTTTTAAGCATTCATGCATTAGCCTCCCAGCAAAAGAGGGATTTAAAATGACACCTTCCTTTTGTATCATTTTATACTTTCCTGAGTTCTCACTCCTGTATATCAAGTCAGTTGCTCCAACCATAAGCCATTCACCATTATTTCTGGCCATAGGATCTGTCTGTTCTTTATTTTATTTTTTAGCTGTTTTTATTTATGGTAAACAGATTTCATGTAATTCATATATACAGATTTAGGAACATAGTGATGTTGTCTATTCTTAAGCAGTCATATCTTTCGTGATTTAAAGAATCTTTCCCTCAGATAACTTATATTCTTCAAAGGCTTAAACCAAACATGGTTTAGGCACAATTCCTTCTAGTAATGGCATTTGGTAACCTTTAATCTACCTAATGATTTATTACGCAAAGTCTACCTTTTCCAGTTAGTCATCCTAAAATTTAACTGTTCTACATCCAACCATAGTTATGTAGAATTTCTTGGTTCTTTTTAATAGTTGCTTCAGAAGGAATAGCTAGTCCTTTATATTATCTCCTTTTATAATATCTCAACCCAACTTCAAAACATAATGGCCTGAGTAAAAATAACGTGTCAAAAGTGGAAACATGATCTCATTTATATGTGGAAAATATGATCTTATAGAAGTTGTAAATAGAATTATGCCTCTCTGGGGCTGGGGAGAGTAAGAGGAAGAAAGGAGTGAGGAAAAGTTAATTAATGGGTACTAAAGTCATAGTTAGACAGGAGAAATAACTTCTGATGCTTTGTTGGATACGGGATAATGATAATATGCTTCCAAAAAAGCTAGAAGAAAGGATTTTGAATGATTTTACCCTTAAAAAATGATGTGTTTGAAGAGATAGGTATGTTTTTACCTTCATTTATATATTATGCAATGCATCCATGTGTCAGAACATCACACTGCATCTCATATGTCCAATATATATGTATCAATTTAAATTTTTTATTAACACATTAGCTTCATGGCTATTTCTTGGTGTTCAGATGGCTTTGTTTTCCATGATATCATGTTTCCTATTATTTTGTCTCTTAATTAGCTGCTATCAAAGGAAAAGAATATTTTTTCTCCCTTGAAAATTATTTTGTTAATTTTATCATATTAAGATCATAAGCCCAGGGGGCTTCTTCTGAGGTACTGGGCATATAATTATATATCATGCTTTCAACCAAGTATGAAACTTGCTTATACAACACTAATGAAAGAAATCATTGAGGACACACACAAAAAAATGGAAAACTATTCCTTGTTCAGAGATTGGAAGAATTAAAATCATCCAAAAGCCCATACTACTTAAAGTAATCTACAGATTCAATGAAATCATTATCAAAATACCAATAACATTCTTTACAGAATTAGGGAAAAAATTCCAAAATTCATGTGGAGCCACAAAAAACCCAGAATAGCCAAATTGACCCTAAGCTAAATAAATAAATAAATTGAGCTGTGGTATCACAATACCTGATGTCAAAGCATTTTACAAAGTTATGGTAATTAAAACAGTATAGTATTTGCATAAAAACTGACACATATGTCAACAGAACAAAAGAGACAACCTACAAATAAATAGAAGAGAGAACACATAAAACCAATTGATTTTTGACAGAGGTGCAAAGGACATTGTGGGAGTCTTTTTAATAAATGGTACTAGCAAAACAGAAATTTTTTTTAACTATGTCACTGCCCAAAATTTTAAATGCTTATGGTATATTTGTGGCCATTTCCAACACTCCCTATAATATTAGGTGGATTTATGAATAAAGGAGAGATGAGAATAAACAATCATAATTTTTTTAAATGATAATGCCCAGAATTGATATTTTTCAAAGCTGTGTGATAGTTAGCATTCTTGCTCTTACATCCAGAGTGTGCAGTAGCTGACAGCAACTGTTTTAAAATTATCTTGTGCTCTTTAATGCTTACTGTTCACCATTTTACTTGGATTTGTGCGTTCAAAGCCTATAGAATTATTTCAGGGGTCGCTAAATATCTTGCATGCAGTTTCTTCATAAATATTATAATGTATGCAAATTGTTCCCAAGAGAGAGACTTTTTGGCAAAGCAGAAAGCAGGAATTTTTCTCTTGGCTTGTTTCCTTGGGTCTTTTTTGTTTCTTCTTAGCATTTTTTTTCTTAAAAAAATGTGTTCTATACATTGCATAACATGTTTTCAAAGCCTAGAAAATGATGCCCTGAATGACATAAATATATACTGCTATCTGTTACACATTGAAACTTGTACAAGAGGTGATAAGGGAATGTTAAGCAAGTTTGTCTGGGATGAAGTTAGATTTTATTTTATTTCTAATTTTCAGGTTTATTGTACATTTGTCTTTTATTTTAAAAAGCTATGTTAAAATCCTTTTGCAAAATAAGTCAGGATCCAAGTAACAGAAAAGGAGCAAATGTAGAGGAAAGGCATGAGATACCTTTAAATATCTTTATCATTTCCCACTAAATAAAACTGTATATATTGCTCCCAAGACACTTCTGTTTCCCTTAGGATTCTCAACCCCAGTTCTCTTCCTTTCCATTTGTTTTCATGGCATTACATGCTTTTGCTATTTTTCTTCCTTCCCTAGGGAACTAGAGTAATGGGTAGATGGACTGAGGGATTTCATTTATAATGGGACCTTAATCCTCCTCTCCTCTGTTGTCAGATAAGGATACTCTGATGATTAATTTTAGGTGTCAGGGCCAGTGCTGTGGAGCAGTGCACTAAGCCACCACCTGCAGAGTGAGTATTCCATGTGGGTGCCCATTTGAGTTCCGGCTGCTCTGTTTCCAATCAGACTCCCTGCTGATGCACCTGCGAAGGCACCAGAGGATGTCCTAAGTCCTTGGGCCTCTGCCACCCACGTGGAAGACCTAGATAATCTAGAACTCCTGGCTGCTAGTATCAGCTGGCCCAGCACTGGCCATCACAGTCATCTGGGGAGTGAATTGGCAGATGGACGATCTCTCTTTGTCTTTCCTTCTCTCTCTTTGCACATTACATTGCTAGACTGAAATAAGATCACCCTCAACAGTCTTTGAAGGGCATCATCCAGTCCACTGAGGGCCTTAATAGAACAAAAAAGCAGAGGAGGAGAAAATTACTCACTGTTTGAACTGGGTCTCCTATCTTCTGTCCTTACATTTTGGCACCCATGTTTGCCAGACCTTTTTACCTGAACCGGTGACTACCCTCTCCATCCCTAATTCTCAAGCCTTAGTACTTGGACTACAGCCTCTACCACCGGTGCCCCTGGTGTCCAAGCCTTCAGGCTGGACTAGAACTTCAACAGTGGCTTCACTGGGTTTCAAGCTTGAGGATGGCAGAGTGTTAGAACTCTCAGCTTCCTTAATCACATGAACCTATCCAATAATAAATCTTTTCCTTTGTATCTCTATGTATCTATCATCTATCTCCTATTGTTCTATTTCTCTGAAGAGTTCTGAATAATAAGATATCTAGGAACTCCTCAAAATAACCCATAAATAATAGAAAGGAATGTCACAGCAGATAACTCTAGGGAATACAT
Source organism: Oryctolagus cuniculus (assembly GCF_964237555.1). NCBI lineage: Eukaryota > Metazoa > Chordata > Mammalia > Lagomorpha > Leporidae > Oryctolagus > Oryctolagus cuniculus. The sequence continues at coordinate 97,363,519 of NC_091432.1, forward strand.
CGCCAAAGTAAAATTACAGATATTAGCTCCTTCTTTGAAATCCCCTGTGCACAGGGGTAGCCATACTCCTCTAAAATCACCTGGCGGCAATCCAGGAAGCAGTATTCAGTGTCAGCAGTGCAAATCACAAGCATTGTTCTTTTCCTCAGTCAACCTGTCTACAATTCAAATTGTCACCTGTGGGGAGCAACCCGGACTAGACTAAGTTACTGGAATTAAGACTTATTCTATGCATCTGCTCTCCCACAATATGGCGCTGGGAGAGGAGAAAACAGCTTCTACGCAGCTGCCTCTTGCCAACTTGACAAGCTTCAGGAGCCGCTCCTGATTGGAGGAGAGCTGCGCACCCGGCGTGTGGGCAGCCGAGTTGGGATTGGCGGAAGAGGACTATAAAGGAGGAGAGAGACAACATGCACCAGGAACATCTAAGGGGAACATCTAAGAGGAACACCTGAGCAGCCCCCGAGAGAGCCGACCGGCGGTGTGCCGCTCCCCCGCGGAAGTGGGGAAAGTGGCCAGGGGGAGCCGCCCTTCCACGGAGGTGGAAGGGACGGTAGCCAACCCGGGAAGAACCAGCAGCAAACCCGGGGAGGGCCGAGCAGACAAAAGAACAGCGCAGGGTCCTGTGTCGTTCCTCCACGAAGAGGGGGAGCGACATAATGGTGCCGTGACTCGGATATGAAGCCTAGGCAGGGTTTAGTGTCGTTCCTCCACGAAGAGGGGGAGCGACATAATGGTGCCGTGACTCGGATATGAAGCCTAGGCAGGGTTTTGTGTCGTTCCTCCACGAAGAGGGGGAGCGACAGTCACCCATGCTTACACTATGACAACTCACATATCAGTGACTTTGAAATTCAAATTCCTCAAGCCCAATTTTATTATGAAAAAAAGAAAAAATAACAAAACAGAGTTAGTTGACATATTAATTCAAGAGGTGTAAGATTGTATTCTAACCTAGTGTTATCCAACAAGGAATACATAATTTATCTTTAATAGCTAATGATATTAAATTCTATTTTGTTAACCCGGAAAAAAATTCTAATCCAGAAATAAAATATTTCAAGTCTAAAACTCTCATCCCTTTTTGTAACCTTCCCTTGAAAACTTTCAGGCAATTAACTATTTATAGTGGACCCATCAGGACTTCATTTTTTTTTTTTTTTTACAATTCATCCAAATATATTTGTTTATAAATTTCTATTACATTTATGGCCAGACTGACAAGTCAGTTACTTACTTGTTGCCAGCTGGCAAGCATCAGAATGCCCCTAATCCACTAGGAGAAGGCCCACATGGAACAGCACCCTTTGAGCTGTCACTGCCTTCCTGCTGGAGCCTGGCCAGGGAGGAGAGCAGAGAGACAGGTAGAAAAATAGCAATGGCACTTCCCACAGGTTCTCACTTGTAAACGAGGGGAAAGTAGTAATCAGAAACAGATAGGCAGTCCTGGATCCCTTCATATCATCTCCAGTCGAGTCACTGCAGTATTTATCCCCTGCCCTCACTAACCCAGATTCGGCAGACTATAACCACTTCAGGTTTGGATGAGGAGCCGTGGGCTAAGGGTTGGATGGGATAATGGTACACAAGTGTATGTTTTTGTAAAGAAGGCTGTGCATCTCATACCTTTTCCCTGGTGAAAAGAGGCAAAGGAAGGCACATGCCTATCACTTCCCATGGTTCCTGGTTACAGAAGGAAGGACCAGGGACAAATGCCGGAGGTCCACCTGAAGGAGTGCTGACATCTGAGAGTGAATCAGAACAGCACCGTCAAACACGGGGACGTCGGCAAGAATAATGACAGGACACACAACAAGGGTATTCAGAGGAAGAAGAGAACACAACAAATAACAAAATAGGCAGGGCAGTGCTGACAGAAGAGAGGAATTCTGGGGACTGAGCAGAGAAGCCTTGAGTTGCTTTTGTGGTGCCAGCGGCCTTCCGCAGCTTCATTAGAAATGTTTAAAAGACCTCAATGGGATGTCAGAGAAAATCAAAATGTAGTCCTCCATGACTGTTTGTGCTGGGCCAGTTTAAAAATGTACATAATTGCTGTTCTTTCCTATATATTTCATTCCCACTGTCAGTATTCATTCACTGGGTAAGAGCTCAAAGTGGATATGGCTAGGAAATTTGGAGGCCCTACTCACTGCAGAGGTAAATGTGCCCTATCCTTTGAAAATTAAACATTTCAACACATAAGTTATAAAAATAGATGTACATGAGTCGTCCCAGCAGAGTTCTGGTTTTCCCCCATGGTGACTATTTTAATGAGGTTTTTTTGAACTACTAAATGTTTATTTAAAAAAAATCTTTGTTTTGATAGTTCCTTGAATATATTCTGAACCTATCAGCTGAGTTATTCAACCAGATGTTAGGACCAAAGAGAGGAAACGTATTTCTTTAGAATCCTTACACTGTTGGAATGTTAAGGGTAATGCTTCAGCAATTTTCCTATCCAGAAAGGACAAAGCTATGCAGGCCTTTTTCACCAGTTCCATCTTTTCAGTGATCCACAGCTTTCAAGTGTGCAAATGAATTATGATTTCTGACAACTTGTTTGTTTAAAAAAATGCTGCTTATCTGAAGATATGGAGAAAATGTCTGTGGAACTCTGAACACATTGCCTCAAGATCATTTACATTGGCTTGATGAGCTTTTCCTTGTATTATAAAAGTAAAGAAAATAAGAACAAATGATAATGCATAATTAGGGTTTAAATGCGGTGCAAAGCCTGTGTCCGAAGAAAGATTTAATAGACAGATAGGCTTTGTTAGTTATTCATCGTGTTGCCACAGATATGGTATCAGGACTGCAGAAAGCAGTAGTCTACTATTAGTCACAATGGAAGAGTTTTTAGATACAATATACAAACTCCTTTTAATTGAAGTTCTGACAGCCTTGCTAATATTTTGGATGTCCTAACAGAAATGGCTTCAGAATTCTTCCAGTTCTCTATTACAGATGTTGTCAATGGAGGACAGCCACAAGACCATAATTGTAAAGGCCAGAATTTACACATTCAGCTATCAGCCTCACTGCATTGCTGGATCCTGTTTTTCTAGTCTCAGAATTGTATTAATAAACCTGTTGGCTCATTATGAGTTAAATACAAATGAATTATAAAGTTAATAGCATAGAGTAAACATTACATATTTTATAGCTATTATTGCTATCATTATTAATGAGCTAAAACTATAACAATTTATGCTTACACCCCAGTAAATATTTATCATTTTAATATTCTTACTCATAAATCAAAGGTGTTTGGTTCATATTTTATATCAAGAAACATGAATGTTCATAAAACATGGACACTTCCAACTATAAATATTAAATTGATGAAGAAACAAACCAAAGCCTAAAATTGTGATTGCTTATGCTCCTTTTCTCTTACTAGTCTTCCCTTCCTCTGTCTGCTCCTAAAGTACTGGCGTTCTCTTTGGGTTCTGATCTCAGCTGCTTTGCCTCTCAAAGCTACCTATGTCACATTACATTTCTGATTAGAATGATATCCTGACTTTTCTATACCCTTCACTGGAAGTTCAAATTTCTTAAAATAATGCTCCATGATCTGTCTCCTGATTGTCTCTCTCATCTCATTACATGGCCCATTTTCCAAGATACCAAGTCCCAGTGAAAATGGTCATTCTAAAGATTTTGAACATCCTAGGTTCTTTCCCTTACCTTGATTTCACCGTAAATGTCATTCCTTCAACTTCAATAATTTTTAAAATTTTATTTAAGTTACAAAAGTTTCATGTATTTTGTATATACAGATTTAGGAACACCGTGATACTTTCCACCCACATCCCTCCCACCCATGCTCCAACCCTTCTTCCTCCTCCCTCTCCAGTTCCTGCTCTTAATTTTTGCAAAGAGCTACTTTCAATTCATTTAATAATCCTAAAGTTAACCCCACACTAAGTAAAAGAGTTCAACAAATAGTATGAAGGAAAAAAAAAAGCACTGTTCCTCAACTGAAGAGACAATGACTGTGAACAATCATTGAATCTCAAAACATCCATTTCACTCCAATACATGACATTTTAGGTACTCTATTAGTTACCTCAGACCATGGAAAACATATGGTATCAGTCTTTTTTGGGACTGGCTTATTTCACTAAGTATAAAGGTTTCCAGTTGCATCCATTTTATTGTAAAAGACAGGATTTCATTTTTTTTTTTTACAGCTGAGTTGTACTCCGTAGTGCATATATACAATAATTTTTTAATCCAATAAACAGCTCATGGATATCTGGGTTGATTTCATATCTTAGCTATTGTGAAATGTGTTGCAATGAACATGAGGCTACAGATATCTCTTTCATGTCCTGATTTCTTTTGGTTTGGGCAAATTCCCAGGAGTGGGATGGCTGGATAATATGATAGGTTGATATTCAGATTTCTGAAGTATGTCTTCCACAGTGGCTGCACCAATTTACATTACCACCAACAGTGAATTAGGGTACCTTTTCCCCACATCCTCACCAGTATTTGTTGTTTGTTGATTTCTGTATGATAGCCATTCTAATTGGAGTGAGGTGAAACCACGTTATGGTTTCAATTTGCTTTTCCCTGATGGCTAGTGATCTGGAGCAGTTTTGAATTTCTAAAGCTCTTTATAGATTCTGGATATTAATCCTTTATCACTTGCGTAGTTTGCAAGTGAAGGTTGCCTTTTCACTTTCCTGAGTGTTTCTTTTGCAGTGCAGAAGCTTCTCAGCTTGATACAATCCCATTTGATAATTTTGGCTTTGATTGACTGTGCTTCTGGGGTCTTTTCCCAGAAGTTTTTGCCTATGCCAATGTCTTACAGAGTTTCCCAAATGTTCTCTAGGAATTTGATGGTATTGGGTCATAGATATAGGTCTTTGGTCCATTTTGAGTGGATTTCTATGTAAGGTGTAAGGTAGGGGTCTAGTTTCATACTTCTGCATGTCAAGATCCAGTTTTCCTAGCACCCTTTGTTGAATAGACTCCTTGCTCCAGGGATTGATTTTAGTTGCATTGTCAAATATAAGTTGGTTGTAGATGCGTGGATTGATTTCTGGAGTTTCTATTCTGTTCCATTGGTCTACACATCTGTTTTTGTGCCAGTTCCAGGCTGTTCTGATTATAACTGCCCTGTAGTATATCTTGAAATCTGGTATTATGATGCCTCTAGATTTTGCTTTTGCTTTATAGAGTGCTTTAGCTATTCAGGGTCTCTTGTGTTTCCATATGAATTTTAACATCATTTTTTCTAGATCTGAGAAAAATGTCATTGGTATTTTGATTCAATAATTTTTCTACCTTTACTTTTTTGCATTGACTACTGCTATTCATTCTTCAGGTGTATATAACTTCCCTTCAAAAGTCCTTTTCCACACATTGGCACTCAAGTGAGCTAAACACCCTTCTGGGTGCTCCATAGTATGGACAATGTCTCTTTCAAATACCTCATCCTAACTATTTGCTCAATATTATGCCTTCATCATCACCTTCTTTAAATTTTGTCATTGAAGAAAGTCTCTCTTGCTCATTGAGTGTCCTTGAATAATACCTGTTGTAGTTACACTTAATAAATAGGAATGAATGAATCACATGGCCTCAATCTCACTTGTATTACAATGACTTCAAAATCTATATTTAAAACTCCCCTGAGACTTACACATTTAACAGCAGTTATTGTATGTTCCATTTGTATCTCAAGGCTCCACATTTCTAGAATGAAATAATTACCTGCCTCTTTAAACTTGCCTTCCTTGGTATATTCTCTGCCCTAGAGTTTGGCATTCTGCCTTCAAGCCAGAAATGCAAGCACTTTCTTTACTGTTTTATTTTTCCTCCCTCATGTAGTCATACTCAATAATAAGTCATCTGTCCTGCCAAATGTATTTAACCTGAAAATATCCTAATGCATCCCCCACCTCCACGCTACCTATTGCTGCCCTTCCTTAGGATCCTTCCCTCTCCCACATCAACCAACTCTAATCTTTGGCTCCTGTACTACCTACCTCAAATCCATCTTCCACACACTTGCCAAAGTGAACCATCTGCTGATATTTTTTCTTGGAAGGTTGTTCCTTAGTGACCTATAATTTTACTTTTAATATACTTGACAGTTGTGTAGCAAGGCTGTAATGGTCTTCTAGAAAGTGCTGCCGAATGTGACATATATTTTAGTCTTCTGGATGAGTTTGTATAATGTTTAAATTAGCTTTTCTTCAAGAGTTTAGGAAAACATGGCTTAAAATATTTGGCCAGGAAGTCTGTAAGTGCCTTTTAAGCAATGCTTCAACTTATTTTATTTTTTTATTTTTCTTTTTTCATTCTTTTAATTTTTCTTTATGTAACATTTGTTAAGGCACATGAAATACATTGCTATAAAATACTCAATAGATTTTAGCCAGAAAATATTTTCTTGAGGACACTAATTCTTTGAAAGTTTTGAAGATTTTCTTCATGTCCTAGTGCCTGGTCACTTTTAATAATATTCCATAGCAGCTTAAAAAGAATGTCTATTTAATTATAAGTTTCCATGTAATTATTATATGCTTGTTCAAATCTTCTACATCTTTTAGTAAATTTCTGACTACTGACCTAATTGAGAAAGGTCATGGAAATCTACTACCTTGGTCACAGATTTCTCAATTTCTTACTGCAAAGTTTTCTTTTTATAACACTGTAATATTTTAGTATCTTCTTATAGATTCAACCACTTTCATACTGTGCAATGAAGTCCTCTGTCCCTAGTAATGTTTTTTGTCTTGAAGTCTATTTTTCTTCAATATGAAATAGTCAAGCTTTCTTTTGGTTTTATATTTGGTAACTGTATCTTTTGCCTTCTTTTTATCTTCAACATTCCATATCTTTGTTTTAGAAATATCTGGTTGGCACTACAATAGCCATTATGCACTGGGTAATTTACTAAGCATGTTATATATTTAATTCTCCCCATAACCTAAAAATAAATAGAATTATTATTCTACTTTACCCCTGGTACAAGTAGGACTTAGTGAGTTTAAATAATTTACACACTCACATAGCAGTCAGTTAATAGAGCGCAAGTTAAATTACCTCTGTCAATTGACCAACTCTTGCCTTTAACCAAGATACTATTCTAGCTACCAACAAAACTTTACATATATTAATTTTGCTTTACTTAACCAGAAAGGATAACAAACTTTTTCTTTAAAGGGCCAAACGTAGATATTTTAGTTCTTACAGACTATATAGTTTCTGTCACAAATAATTCTGATGTAGTGAAAACAAGTTATTGACAATATATAAATGAATGAGCATGCCCATGGTTTAATAAAAGTCTACACATGGACATTGAAATTTGAATTTTAAAAGGTTTTTAACCCGTCATAACATGTTGTTTTTCTTTTGTTCTCTCCTTAAATATTTAATACTGTAAAGACAGGGAGTGGGCTGGATTTGCTTGTGGTCAGCAGCCTTCAGTATATATACAGATTCACAAGAAATACTATAATCTTTAAATATTTTGTTATTAAAAATGGTTAAACTGTGATAAGTTGGGAATTCTCTGACATATTTCAAGCAGTTGCCTAATTACATGGCTAAATGAAGTGTAGTCCATATGTGTGAGCATGTACAGACCTACCCAAGATAGCTTTTATTCATATGCCTTTGGGATGTCTTAATATTTGAACACTAGATTTTTAAACTTTTTTTTAGAATCTGGGTAATAACTTTTCTGACAATTACTTTCTGGATGATTCTGTCTCTAACTAGTCAATGAACAGAATACTCTCCTAATCTATCGCATTAGCAAAATCTCTAGCCTATATTTACTCATTTTTAAAATATATAAGTGCATTAACATTTTTGTTAGCTTTGAGGTTTTTTTCATTAACTCAACTGTATATTACATCCTAATAATTGCAGAACAACAAACAAAAGTTGCATAAGGAAATATTTGAGATCAATTTTAGAAAAGCAGTTGTTGAATCTGATTTTGTGACCTTGTTTCAGTGATTGGTATATGCATGGTGCTGTACCAAGTTGACTAAAGGGCACAGACACAAAATAAGAGGAGAAAAAGGTAACTATCAGGTTCAAAGTAGTAAGTGAGCTTGATATTCTTTGTGAGAAGATCCAAGGGTCTATCCAAATAGAATATTCTTGAAAAAATGCAAGTAAGAAAAGAGAAGAAAAAAATAAGTAGCACAAAGAAAAAAGATGAAAATATTCATGGAGTTGTACAGAAGGTAAGAATTCATTTTTATTAAAATCATTGGCAGATGGAATTTATAGTGAAGGAGAAGTTGAAGCTGACAACATGGTAGTGATGACAAAGTTTCATTAATATTTCACCTAGGTTATGTGTTGGCCCTGTGCAGCTGAATGTTTTTTAAAGTCACTTTCAAAACTCCTTGAGAGGCAAGAGCTCGGCATAACAGTTAAGATACCACTATCCCATACTGGAATGCCTAGGTTCAGGTCCTGGTTTCTGTGGGGAGCAACTCGGACTAGACTAAGTTACTCGAATTAAGACTTATTCTATGTATCTGCTCTCCCACAATATGGCGCTGGGAGATGAGTAAACAGCTTCTACACAGCTGCCTCCAGTTCAACCAATAACCTGCAGGAGCTGATCCTGCTCCTGATTGGAGGAGAGCAGCGTACTCGGTGTGTGGGTAGCAGAGTTGGGATTGGTGGAAGAGGACTATAAAGGAGGAGAGAGACAACATGCACCAGGAACATCTAAGAGGAACACCTGTGCAGCCCCCGAGAGAGCCGGCCAGCGGTGTGCCGCTCCCCCGCGGAAGTGGGGAAAGTGGCCAGGGGGAACCGCCCTTCCACGGAGGTGGAAGGGTCGGTAGCCAACCCGGGAAGAACCAGCAGCAAACCCGGGGAGGGCCGAGCAGACGAAAGAACAGCGCAGGGTCCTGTGTCATTCCTCCGCGAAGAGGGGGAGCGACATAATGGTGCCGTGACTCGGATAGGAAGCCTAGGAGGCATAATGGTGCCGTGACTCGGATAGGAAACCTAGGCAGGGTCTTGTGTCGTTCCTCTGAGAAGAGGGGGAGCGACATAATGGTGCCGTGACTGGGATAGGAAACCCAGGAGGGAAGAAGCGGGAAGAAGCGGGAAAATACCAGAGAGAGAGACTAGCAAAGAGCCTAGGGGAAAGCCGGACGGAAAAGGTGCTGGAAGAAGCTATCAAAACCCTAGGCATAGACTCGGATACGGACTGTGGGAAAGAAGTTAGGATTGAAAGCTAGGGTTGAAAGTGAAAGTGAAAGCAAGAAGAAATTTAGACTCCTATACGGACTATGGCGGGGAAGCTAGGAGATTGAAAGCGAAAGTGAAAGCTAGAACAAACAGACTCGGATACGGACTATGGGGAGAAGCCAGGAGAAATGAGGGAGGAATATTGTTGGAAGAAAAGTTAGGAAACATACCGGGTAGAGAAAAATATGTTAGGGAAAATGAAGCCGCGGGGGCAGGCTGAAGCGGAGACGTAAGCTAGCTTGGGATTCGTCAAGTCAGCCCGGGGAGCAAAAGGCAAAAAGCTAAAACCAGAGGCGGAGATGCGTAAGCTAGGTTGGAATCCATCAGATTAGCCCGGGGAGCAAAAGACGGGAAGCCAAACCCAAGTGGAGACATAAGCTAGGTTGAATTCGCCAGGTTAGCCCGGGGAACTTAGACTGAATACCGGTGGCGGAAACGTGAGCTAGGCTGTGTGACTCGCAGAAGCCGCCGCGTGCAGAGAGAGAGCGTGGGGCACGAACGGGGAGAGCGCTCCGAGGCGTGAGTAGAGAGAGAACGCGGGGCTGGCGCGAAGGCCATGGTGCGGGCACAAAGGGCGCGGAGCACGCGAAGCCGGGAAGCCGCCGCGGGGAGAGGCGCCGAGAAGCCGCGGGGATAAGAGAAATAGAAGATCAGAAGTAAAATGAGAGAAATAGGAATGCTGGTAGATAGAAGTAAAATAGGAGAAATAGGAATGCCTGGAGATAGAGAAATAGAGAAAAATAAGGCCTCCCCACAACACGGCAATGAGAGAGCTTGGATTCGGTCTGCCTGATTAGTGAGGCGGTAAGCAACTGCAGGCAGAGTATGAGCTGCAGGTCACCGAAGAAAGACACGAATCAGCATCAATAAGTCTCCCCACAATACGGCAATGAGAAGGCTTGGATTCGGTTTGCCTGATTGGTAGGGCTTGTAAGCACCTGCAGGCAGTTCTAGCAGAGCAGAGCATGCGCTGCAGGGCACCGAACACAGGCACGCATCAGCACCTAAAAACCTCCTCACAACATGGCGAAGAGAGGACCCGGATTCGGTTTGCCTGATTGGTAGGGCTTGTAAGCACCTGTGGGCAACTCTAGCAAGCAGAGCAGAGTGTGTGCCACGGGGCACCGAAGACAGGCGCGTATCAACGCCAAAAAATAAAAAGAAAGGGGGAACTTTGGGGAGCAACTCGGACTAGACCAAGTTACTCGAATTAAGACTTATTCTATGCATCTGCTCTCCCACAATATGGCGCTGGGAGAGGAGTAAACAGCTTCTACACAGCTGCCTCCAGTTCAACCAGTAACCTGCAGGAGCTGATCCCGTTCCTGATTGGAGGAGAGCAGCGTGCTCGGCGTGTGGGTAGCAGAGTTGGGATTGGTGGAAGAGGACTATAAAGGAGGAGAGAGACAACATGCACCAGGAACATCTAAGGGGAACACCTGAGGAACATCTGAGCAGCCCCCGAGAGAGCCGGCCGGCGGTGTGCCGCTCCCCCGCGGAAGTGGGGAAAGTGGCTAGGGGGAACCGCCCTTCCACGGAGGTGGAAGGGTCGGTAGCCAACCCGGGAAGAACCAGCAGCAAACCCGGGGAGGGCCGAGCAGACGAAAGAACAGCGCAGGGTCCTGTGTCATTCCTCCGCGAAGAGGGGGAGCGACAGTTTCACTCTCAAGTCCATTGTCTTGCAACAGCACACACTTGGAGGCAGTAGTGATGGATAAAATTATTGGGTCCCTCACTCTCTCCAAAATTAAAATAAATTTTAAAAATAATAAATAAAAATATCTTGTATTTGTATGTCTCTAAAATATACAAATGCAATTTTTAGTGACCAATTCAGAAATAGACAATAAGTAGATTCTCTAATTAACACTAGCATTTGGTCACTGATATATTCTTGAGAGATTTTTTTTCTGTAGTTTGAAATTAAACTTGATGCATTATGTTAACTCTTGTGGACATTTTTAAGTGAAATATATGTTATTTGGAGCATTTCAGGTACTTTAAATTTTAAATTTAATTTTTATATTATCTGCATTATATTATCTAAGTTTTTGCTCAATTACATAGGAAATAAATGATAAATGGAACTACCAAAATCATAAGCCATTTTTAAATTTTTATTTACATTAAATACAGAGAGAGAGAGAAAGAGATTTTCCATCTGTTAGTCCACTCTCCAAATGCCTGCAACATCCAGAGCTAGACCAGAACAAAGCCAGGAGCTGGAACTGAATCAAGGTCTCCAATGTGGATGACAGGGACTGAAGTACTTGAGCCATCACCTGCTGCCTCCCAGGTTACTGTCAACAGAAAAATGGAATAGGAAACAGAATTGGGACTCAAACCCAGACATTCCAATATGATAAAAGTTATGCCAAGTGGTGTTTTAATCACTCCACCAGAAGTTTGCCCCTGCATGCTTAGCAAATCTAAGAAATACCCGTCTAAATTTATTTTAGAAATATCATTCCCACTCAAAAGAATGTATCAATTTACATAGGAATCACATGTAGTATAACAGGAATTAGCAAGTTTTATTATGTCCGGAATGTTCAGTTAGAGAGCCGGTTGTGTCCTTCCATATTAAATGTATGTTGCCTTCACATTACTCTAGTCAGGAAAATGGAGGTCATTTTTGAAAAGATAACAACAAAAATACTGAAGAAAGGGACTTTTATTATTTTTTTAGAAACAGTCATCCTGGTAGCAGCTGGACTAGAAATTACTGTTTTTTTGTCTAAACTTATGGAACAAAGTAGTCTTGCCTTTACTAGATCCAAGGGACCAATTAAAGATATGTAGTTGCCACAATGAAGGCAGTACTACCCATTGGGCCAGACGTTACTCTAGCCAGGGAGTTCAACATACCCACATGTGTATGACCATAGATAACTTCAGCCATTTGTCTGCACAGGGACTGTATGTCCTCAGAGGGAGAGGACCACTGTGCAGTATGATCATGTAAGGTAGACTCCAGGAGCAGCCCAAGTTAGCAAAAGCCATTATGAATCTTAACTCAATCAATTGACACAGTGTAGTAGATAGAATGGATAACTGAATTGCCAAGAATTTTCTGATTAGAGATAGTAAAATATCCCTTTTTAAGTACTGTAATTCTGTACACAGATATTTCAGTTGAAAGACATAGAATAATATTTCAAAAATAACAATAATATAACTGTATCAAGAACAATAGCATGAGTACTGAAAAATCACATACATTAGACAAATCTGAGCAAGTTTGAAGAAACCCTGAAGCCAGCATGTTGGTGAAGAAATCATTGGAGAGAAAGTTAGCAGATCAGTGGGTACAAATGTGGAGTGGAGGTTGCTGAAGCTCAAAGACAGGACCCAGTCTGAGATTATGCCCTGAGACACATAGAACAGCTAGAATTTACTATTACCTACAATTCTTGAGTCTGAAGCTTTTCACTTCTAACCTCGAGAACAGATATCAGAAACTACTGCCGATGAACCACATCTCATCACCAGTTTGAGAGTCAGTTGTATTATTCCATATTAAGTACATCTTGCCTTCATATTGCTGAATTCAAGCAAAGGCAGGTATTTTTTGAAATGATCAACAGCAACAAAAAATACTAAGGAAAGGAAATTTCAATATTTTTAGAAAAACCTTGCTAACACCTGTACTAAGAATGAGTGTTTCTTGTCTATAAACACAAGAACAAGGTAAGTTTCCCCTTACTAGATCCAAAGGACCAATAAAACATATAGTTGTAAATAAAGTTTTATTGACACACATCCACACTTATTCACATATCATCTGTGATATTTTCCCACAACACTGGCAGAGCTAAGTAAATACAGCAGAGCCTCTATGGCCCGTAAAGGCTGAAATATTTACCAGCTGACTCTTTAGAGAGATTTTCCAAACCTTAACTTGCAGCTTTCATTGGAAATTATTTACTACAATTGTATTATCTTATATGAAAAAGATACTTAAGTTTTTCTTTGCATAATGCAAAAAACTTTTTTTAAAACTTTTATTTAGTAAATATAATTTTCCAAAGTACCCCTCCCATCTCCCGCTCCCTCTCCCATTCCATTCACATCAAGATTCATTTTCAATTCTCTTTATATACAGAAGATCGATTTAGTATATATTAAGTAAAGATTTCAAAAGTTTGCACCCACACAGAAACACGAAGTGTAAAATACTGTTCCAGTACTAGTTATAGCTTTATTTCACATTGGACAACACATTAAGGACAGATCCCACATGAGAAGTAAGTACACAGTGACTCCTGTTGTTGACTTAACAATTGGGCACTCTTGTTTATGGCGTCAGTAATCTCCCTAGGCTCTAGACATGAGTTTCCAAGGCTATGGAAACCTCTTGAGTTCGCTGACTTCGATCTTATTTAGACAAGGTCATAGTCAAAGTGGTAGTTCAGTTCTCTCCTCCCATCAGAGAAAGTTACCTCCTTCTTTGATGGCCCATTCTTTCTACTGGGATCTCACTCGCAGAGATTTTCATGTAGGGTTTTGTTTTTTGTTTTTTGTTTTTTGTTTTTTGTTTTCCAGAGTGTCTTGGATTTCCATGCCTAAAATACTCTCATGGGCTCTTCAGCCAGATCCGAGTGCCTTAAGGGCTGATTCAGAGGCCAGAGTGCTGTTTAGGACATCTGCCATTCTACAAGTCTGCTGTGTATCCCATTTCCCATGTTGGATCATTCTCTCCCTTTTTTATTCTATCAGTTAGTATTCTCAGACACTAGTCTTGTTTGTGTGATTCCTTTGACTCTTAGACCTATCAGTGTGATCAATTGTGAATTGAAATTGATCACTTAGCCTAGTGAGATGGCATTGGTACATGCAATCTTGGTGGGACTGTATTGGAATCCCCTGGCACATTTCTAACTCCGCCATTTGGGGCAAGTCCGATTGAGCATGTCCCAAATTGTACATCTCCTCTCTCTCTTATTCCCACTCTTATATTTAACAGGGATAACTTTTCAGTTAAATTTCAACACCTAAGAATAAATGTGTGTTGATTATAGAGTTCAACCAATAGTATTAACTAGAACAAAAAAAAAAATACTAAAAGGGATAAAGTATTAAATTGTACATCAACAGTCAGGACAGGGCTGATCAAGTCACTGTTTCTCATAGTGTCCCTTTCACTTCAACAGGTTTCCTTTTTTGTGGTTGGTGCATAACACAAAAAAACTTTAAAAATATTCATAAAAGTAACTCCATGAATATTTGAAAACTATTTTAAGAGATATGCAAGGGTATAATTATACGTGTCATGAAAACAGTATTTAAAATTCACAATATCATAAACATAAGTGCTTTAACCTGATATATTACATTCCTTACCTAACAGTGTTTCCATTTTAATTTCTATCACAATATAATGAAATATTTCTTTTGATGACTAGATAAATAGAACTCAAACCTTGCCATTGAAAGAATGCATTTCCTATTTTTCTGGATAGAATCGTAGGCCTGATCAAAGACTCTAGTGTAAAACGTCAAAATAGAGATTAAGCTAAATGCCACTTGGTTGTTTGCACTTATGTATGAGATATGTCTCTTTAAAAGACTGTTTCTCAAAGGCATTTCAGGCATTTAGACAGTTCTCCTATTTAAGAATACATAGCAGTGAGCCGCAGCTCACTAGGCCAATCCTCCGTCTGCGGCACCGGCACACCAGGTTCTAGTCCCGGTCGGGGCACCGGATTCTATCCTGGTCTCTGCTGTGGCCCGGGAGTGCAGTGGAGGATGGGCCAAGTGCTTGGGCCTGCACCTGCATGGGAGACCAGGAGAAGCACCTGGCTCTTGTTTGGATCAGCGCAGTGCACTGGCCACAGCACGCTGGCCGCAGTGGCCATTGCGGGGTGAACCAACGGAAAAGGAAGACCTTTCTCTCTGTCTCTCTCTCTCACTGTCCACTCTGCCTGTCAAAAAAATACATAAATAAAAATTAACAAAAGAATACTTAACAGTTAAAGTAAAACTATATGTAAAATATTGTTTTCACTTACCTCAGGTTGTATTTAGTTTTTATTTATATTATACTTTGTATTTTGTTATTATCAATGTGGACTTTGAAAATTAAATTGGAACCATTGCAGTAACAATGCTCTTCTTTAAAATGAATTTAGATTTATTTCTAAAATCCTGATTGGGGTTGTTTGTTTATTACTTTTACTTTTTTTTTTTTTTTTTTGACAGGAAGAGTGGACAGTGAGAGAGAGACAGAGAGAAAGGTCTTCCTTTGCCGTTGGTTCACCCTCCAATGGCCGCCGCAGCCAGTGCACTGCGGCCAGCACATCACGCTGATCTGAAGCCAGGAGCCAGGTTCTTATCCTGGTCTCCCATGGGGTGCAGGGCCCAAGCACTTGGGCCATCCTCCACTGCACTCCCGGGCCATAGCAGAGAGCTGGCCTGGAATAGGGGCAACTGGGACAGAATCCGACACCCCGACCGGGACTAGAACCTGGTGTGCCGGCGCACTAGGGGGAGGATTAGCCTGTTGAGCCGCGGCGCCGTCATTATTGTGATATTAATGCAAAAGGACAGATTCAGTGTAGTCTACAGATGCAGTTCTAAGAATATAATGGTACTCCCTCCATCCCTCCCTCCTTCTATCTTGCCCTCCTTCTCCCTTTTTCTTTCTCCCTTTTTTTCTCCTTTTTTCTTTCCCTTTCTTTCATTCTCTCTTCCTTTCTTAGTTTTTGAGATAATATTTTTAAATTTACGTCATAGTCAAAGGCTTAATGCTCAACTAAGAAAAGAGTTCAACAAGTAAAAAGACCCTAGTTCAGGGAGAACAAAGGCAAGGGCTATAGACAATAATCAAATGAAAAGATGACCACAGGGTCCTATAAAGTTTTTAAAACAATTACAGATCATTAAAACTAAAACGAAAATGAATCTTGATGTGAATAGAAGGGGAGAGGGAGTGGGAAAGGGGAGGGTTGTGGGTGGGAGGGACGTTATGGGGAGGAAGCCATTGTAATCCATAAGCTGTACTTTGGAAATTTATATTCATTAAATAAAAAAAAAACAATATATCATTCTTAACCATTGGTTTGACAAAGATATGCAGCAAAATTTGACAAAACTGTATTAACAACAGGCAAGTCTTTCTTTTAGTTACATACTAATCCAATTAAGAAATAGACCAAAGGTAGAGACACTATCATCTGTGGGTTGAATTGTGAAAAGAGTATCCTAACTGATCTCACAGGTACTGCCCTTACACAGAGCTTTATCTTTTTATCATAACAACCAGAGTGAACTGTGTAAAATGGACAGATTAACCGCCCCTCTGTCTGGAGCTCTCCAGTGATTTCCTGTCTCATTCAGGGTGAAAACTAAAATTGTTATGGTTGCATTCAAGGCACGCCATTCTCAGAGACTTTAGGTATGTTTTTTCTGCTTAGAATACATTTGCCACGGTAAACTTTCTCTCCTCCTTCAAGTCTGCTTAATGTCGTCTTCTCATGGTAAATCTCTTTGAGCACCTTCCTTCTTTACCCGAATATTTCCCATCCTTACCTGATTCATTTTTCTCCATAGCATATTTCTCCACTCTATGTTTTATATATCTTACTTATTGTAGGCTCCAGCAAAAACCCAGAATTTTGTTTATTTATTCACTGCTCATTTCTCAGGGTTGAGAATTATGCTTGGCTCATAGAAGTTGCCTAATAAATATTTGTCAAATGAAATTTGATAAATAAATTAAAGTGGTAAAATAATAATATTGAAAAGACAGAGGCATGCATACTCACTCAATAGTTACTACAGTGGAGGGCAATCATAGCTCCTAGGCTCAGGAGGGCCTCAGCAGCTAGGACATGTATGGAATTCATGAAGAATATGATATACCTGTCATTTCCAAAGCTGTCTGTAATTGAATAAGGAGTATATATACCTGATTTTTTTTATTTTAGCACTTAACAGTTGTTATCCATATAATAAGTTCCATATTATGTTCTTAAAAGTTTATAAAGGCAGAGTGGGCACTCTAACATTTTCTGTTCTAAATTCACCAGTATTGGACATAAATCCAATGTTTGGATGAACTTAATGCATTTTTGGATAAACAATAATCATATAACCCAAAAAAACTGAATGGAAAAATAAAACTATGAACAAAGGAAAAGGCTTATCATAGATATTAAAAACAAGGATTTTTGAGTGGTATCTGAGGTTATGAATTTATAAACCAATAATAATAGCAAGTATTTACATAGTACTTACCATGTGCAGCATTATTCTAAAAGGTTTACATGTATAAATTCATCTAATCTTCACATCATTCTAATGACAGGGGTGATAACCATTTCCATTTTACAGATTGGAAAATTGAGGTCCATTGAGGTTCACTAACTTGTCCAAGGTCACACAGGAAGTCAGTGGTAAATCGAGGCTTCACACATAGACATTTGCACTCAAAATCTGTACTCTTAATCACTCCACTATGCTGCCAATGAGGACCTCCTCCTCTAATTTGAATCACAGCTTGCCAAAGAAAACAGAAGAGTAAACAGGTCCTGGAGAGTTGATGCAAAATACTGTGCAACACTGACAATCCCTACAGTTCCCAAAAGCCCAAAAAAGAGAACCAGTCACAGATCCAAATATTTCAGCCTTAGAAATTTACATCAGCATGGACATCTGAGTCCTGCAGCTGCTGTGTATGGTCTTTTGTGTGGTCACAGGTGTTGGCTGTCGGACTAGAGCACATAGTGGCAGGCGACAAGGCAAGCATAGTGGGGACTGCCAGCCCTGGGAGGTAATGCCAAGTTTAATACTGAAGTAAAACATATGCATGTGCCAATTTTCTTCTAAATGCATTTTTATTGAAGAAAAATAAACTTGTATTCTAAAATACATCATCTGTGGATGGAGAAAGAATGATATTGGCATAAATGCTTAAAATATTTAATTTGGTTAAAAGCTTTAGAAGACAAAGTGATAAAGTCAGTTACATCAAGTAGTGACCATTGGAGATGAACTAAAGGACAGTCAAAATCTACATATTCTGATATTAGGAAGTCTAAGTTTTGTGTTAAAAAAAATTCTAAAAAATAAAAGAGAATAATCACACCTAGTATCTTAAAAAAAAAAAAAAAAAGAACACACCTGGTGCTTTCCATGAATAGATGTTTGTAGGAATCACTATGAATAAGGGCTACTTGGTAGAAAGAGCCTAGATCCTTCATACTATGATTTAATTCATTTAATTGAGTTAAACAAATGTCTGTGGATGATCTGCCATGTGTACCATGCGAGTGAAACTATGTATAAAGTGTAGATTCAGATAACAAAGAGACTAAAAGACACAGATTCTCTTTTTTAAAAAAGATTTATTTATTTATTTATTTATTTGAGAAGTAGAGTTACAGACAATCAGAGGGAAAGACAGAGAGAAAGGTCTTCCTTCCATTGGTTCACTCCCTAAAAGGCCGCAACAGTCGGAGCTGTGCTGATCCAAAGCCAGGAGCCAGGAGCTTCTTCCAGGTCTCCCACGCAGGTGCAGGGGCCCAAGGACTTCAGCCATTTCCTACTGCTTCCCCAGGCCATAGCAGAGAGCTGGATTGGAAGAGGAGCACCGGGACTCGAACTGGTGCCCATATGGGATGCTGGCACTGTAGGCAGCGGCTTTACCCGCTACACCACAGCACTGGCCCTGACACAAATTCTTGTAATATAAAGTATTCTACGGATATCACATCTGTATAAGTTCAAAGAAAATATTGGAATTCAAAGAAAGATCTCACATCAGATTTGGAACTAATATAGGTTCTAAGTAGGAGATGGAGTTTGAACTGAGACCTAAGAGGTCACTGTAGAAGTCCAACAAGAGGGAAGGCATTCCAGGATGAGGAAATCAAATGAGTAGAGAGGAAGTAGTGAGAAGGTTAAGGATAGATGCAAATGGGAGCAGCCCACATTTTCTAGGGAACAAGCTCAGAAATACGAGAAATCTAGGTTCTAGTAAGGGAACAATAAGCCACAGGACAAGGACTGGGTCATCTTCTGACATGCCCCAGACCTAAGTCAGTGACTGGCATATAGTAGGTGTTTGGTTGATGTTTGGAGAAATGATATGGCTGCAGGTGTCTATGGGTTCTGTGTACTACAGTGTAAAACCACACTCTAATTGAGATGCATCCAAGACTGTGCAGATCTATAGAGAAGGAAGGTCAAGGGAGATCTTAAAGAATGGCTTAGCGATTTCTAGATTAAATGGAGGAAGAAGGGTGTTTCTTAGAGCAATGTGTACAAAAGTATGAAATGGTAAGCAAATAGTAACTAAGTATGGCTGAAGAAGACAGGGTGTGGGTTGGGAAATAATGGCAGGAACAATGAGGCTGATGAGGTTGTTTGGGACAGAAAAAAAAGAGATAATATTGGATTCTGAATGACCTACTTGAAAATTTGTATTCTGCACCCTAAATAAAGGAATACCAACAGTTATTTTAAAGTAGTGGCATGATCAGAGTTTATGCTTCAGAATATATATCACTGAAGCATATGGAGGATGAACTGGAGGCGGAAAGATTCCGCAGGTTAGAAAATCAACCAGCAAAGTCACATGAACAAGTAAAAATGAGCATAGTAAAGCCTACATACGTAAATGTTAAGAATGTGTCAAGTACATGAGTCATCAGAGTAGGCCGGCTTTAGTTAGTTTATCATTTGTATTTGGAGCCAGATCTTGATTTTTTTCTTCTAGCTTAATTTAAAAGTAACAGAAATAAGATACAAAATACAAGCTATTTCAATTATTAGATTCCTTTATCTACTACATGTTTTAATTTATACTGAAGATTTGAGTGAAAATAACAATATATTTTCTATATGTCATAATACATAATTTGCATTATTATTTGGTGTATTTACATAATACACATACAGAATATGCATGACACATAATTGCTACAACTTTATACTGCATCTAACAGGGTGACATCTTATTTAAAAAATTTATTTGAAAGAGTTAGAGAGAGAGAGAAAGACAAAGAGAGAGGTTTTCCATCCACTGATTTGCTCCCCAGATGACCACAGTGGCCAGGGCTGGGCTAGAA
This sequence comes from Oryctolagus cuniculus, assembly GCF_964237555.1. Classification (NCBI taxonomy): domain Eukaryota; kingdom Metazoa; phylum Chordata; class Mammalia; order Lagomorpha; family Leporidae; genus Oryctolagus; species Oryctolagus cuniculus. The sequence goes on from NC_091432.1 coordinate 97,383,837, forward strand.
GAAAGCCAAGAGCCAGGAACTTCATATGGGTCTCCCATGTGGGTGACAGGGATCCAAACGCTTGGGCCGTCTCCCTCTGCTTTTCCCAGGCCAGTAGCAGGGAGCTGGATCAGAAGTGGAACAGCTGGCACATGAACTGCTCCCGTATTTCCAGCATCACAGGAAGCAGCTTTACCCACAGCACCACAAGGCCAGGCCCAATATGGTGTCATGTTGCTTGCGTCTTAACGTCACTATTTAAAGATCAACTTCAATTGTGGCTGTATTTTTCTGATTTGATTTTTTATAAAACTTGTATTTTTAAAATTAATTTATCTGAAAGGCAGTTATAGGGAGACAGAGGGAGAAAGAGAGACAGATCTTCCAACCACTGGTTCACTCCCCAAAGGGCCACAACAACCAGGGCTGGGCCAAGCTAAAACCAAGAGTCAGGAAGTCCATCCAGGTTTCCTATATGGGTGGCAGGGACCCGGGGACTTGGGTCATCTTCCACTGCCCTCCCAGGTGCCTTAGCACAGAGTTGGATTAGAAGTGTATCAGTCCAGACTTCAACTGGCCCTCCAATTTGGATGGTGGCTTAACCTGCTGTACAACAATGTCAGCCGCTTGTCATAATCTTTTTAACAGTTTTATTGATGTACAATTGAAAAGCATATGCTTTTTTGCTTTTCAAAAAATTATTCAGAATAGTTTTAAATGTGCAAAAAATTATGTGATTTTTAAACTAGAATTTTGCAAGTTTACAGAGAAAAATACATTTTATTCTTAGAAGCATTTGTTTAATATATAAACTATTGATTAATATCCTTTTCCATTTACTAATGCATGCTTTAATCAAATTTTGTATATTTTCTTTTAATTTGCCTAAATTTATTTAAATAAATTTCAGTACTTGGCCGAATTTTCTTAATCTCCCTCTCATCAAAAATTTGTTTTGAGCATTTCAATACAAGATTTTAGAGCATCTTCCGATTGAATATTAGTTTTTAAATAAACCAAATCATCTAATATCTTTCTATTCTCAGGTTGCCAAGTAATCATGGAGAAAAATAGCAAGAACAAACTGACTGAGGCTCTTATTTTCTGTTGAGCAATTCTTCAACATATTCCTAGTTAAAACCCTACTACTTTCTACCAGCCCTTATTGAAATTGCTTACCCAGGCCAGCGCCACAGCTCAATAGGCTAAGCCTCCACCTGCAGCGCCGGCACACCGGGTTCTAGTCCCGGTTGGGGAGCCACATTCTATCCTAGTTGCCCCTCTTCCAGGCCAGCTCTCTGCTGTGGCCAGGGAGTGCAGTGGAGGATGGCTCAAGTGCTTGGGCCCTGCACCACCCACATTGGAGACCAGGAGAAGCACCTGGCTCCTGGATTCAGATCAGCGCAGTGCGCAGGCTGCAGCATGCTGGCCGCGGCGGTCATTGGAGGGTGAACCAACGGCAAAGGAAGACCTTTCGCTCTGTCTCTCTCTCTCTCTCACTGTCCACTCTGCCTGTCAAAAAAAAAAAAAAGAAAAGAAAGAAAGAAAGACAGACAGAAAGAAATTGCTTACTTAAACTTCCCAAAAATCAAGCCAGATTTTTCCTACTTGTTTAGTTACCTACAGATTGGCCTGCTATCACTGAGACTATGTAACATGAGTCCCTCAACATTCTATCAACACCAAAGTGCTTTGAATGTTTACTCATCCATTCCTTCCCAGGTTCTTTCTTCCATCAAGAAGTAATCCTTCCCTTCATCCAAGGCTCATCTTTCAAATGAGTCACATTCTCTCTCATACTCAAAGCTATCTACTCAATTATTTATATCTCTTCTTTGACTTAGCTTCTCCTCCACTCTGCCTAAACACATGACCAAGTTCCCTCAACCTTTAATCAAATCCCTTTGTAATCAGTATTCTCTCGACCTGTGCTCATCATCACGTTCATCAGTTATTACACACTTTCATCATCACAATCATTGAAGGCTTGTTCTACAAAGCTTTTCCTATATCTTCACTGCGTAGTGCTTTGCAGTTTGGGTTCTGTCCATCCTCACTCTGCAGAATTTAACTTCTTCAAAAATTAACTTGCAACTACTCAGCAAAAATATTCCTGATATTTTATACTTCTTAAATGTCTCTTATTCTTGACCTTCTTAACCTACTCTTATATCCAACATTATTTTGCACCTTTTTTTTTGAGACATTATGTTCCTATGGTAACTTACAATATTGCACTGTCTCTTCCTTATATTTTTGATTTCAAGCATATGTGTCCTCTACATTTGACATTTACTACTCAAATCTGCCCTCTCAACATGCTTTCTGAGGTCAATGGTATTTTAGCTATAATTGTAACTATGATTTTTATATTAATGGTACCAATATCCATAATTCTGTTTGAGCTCATCTATGATTAGTAAGGTTTCAGAGAATTTTAAGCTACTCATTTCACTGCTAAATAGTCACCACCCCAACCTCCACCTTCCTCTACTCCTCTTTATTCCTGCTTTTTTTTAAATGATTGATTTTATGCATTAAATATGCTTTCCTCCGTGTTTATCTATTGGAATGCACATTCTTACAAAGTGGATCTGAGAGAAAAATAGATAAATTTAAAAGGAGAAATAGCAGTGTCATAAAAAGTGGTAAAGCAAGTATTTTTAAAATCCATAAAAAATAGATGTACACTATATAAATAATAAAATTAACATTTCATATTAATTAAATATATTTATATTAAATATAGCTAGGTATATATTATATAAAATATATAAATCATATAAGAAAGCAGTAGATTCTGATTATCTTAATGACCCAGCCTTATAAAAATTAAAATCATGATTAGAATCCAAGTCATGATGTTGGGGTGGACATTGTGGTACAACTGGTTAGGCTAGCACTTGGGATTCCTGCATCCCCTATTGAAGTACCTGATTGGAGCCCCTGATGCTTCACCCTTCCAATCCTGCTTCCTGTTGTATCTGTGGATAGCAGTGATGGCCCAAGTGTTTAGTTTCCTGCCATCCATATGAGACATCCTGAAGGAGTTCTGGCTTAGCCCTGGCTGTATTGGACATTTGGGGAATGAAACAGTCTTTGCATTCTTTCACACTTGGCCTCTTCCTGCATCTTCAAGTTCAGCATCACAGCATCTTTACATCACTCTCTGCTGCATCTTCACATCACTGACCCTCTCTATCTGTGTACCATTGCCCCTACTCTGAGGATGCTTGTGATTACAGTTATAGCAACTTGGATAATCTAGGATTGTCTCCCTGTCTAAAAAGCCCTCATTTAATCACATCTGCAAAAACTTTTTTTAAATATAAGATAACATTCACAGTTTCTGTGGATTAGTATCTGGATATCTTTGGGAACTATTATTTAACCTTCCAAATAATATGGTAAATAATGTAAGTGTAAAACCTGAGGGGCTGGTGCTGTGGCTTAGCAGGTAAAGCCGCCACTGCAGTGCCGGCATCCATATTGGTACCGGTTCAAGACCCTGCTGTTCCACTTCCAATCCAGCTCTCTGATATGGCCTGGGAAAGCAGTGGAAGATGGCCTGGGCCCCTGCACCCACGTGGGAGACCCAGAAGAAGCTCCTGACTCCTGGCTTCGGATTGGTGCAGCTCTGGCCATTGTGGCCAATTGGGAAGTGAACCAGTGGATGGAAGACTCTCTCTCTGCCTCTCCTTCTCTCTATGTGTGTAATTCTGACTTTCAAACAAATTAAAAAAAAAGAAAGAAAAACCTGAGGTCATGAGATACTATATATTTTGCTCAAAGGAAATATAGCAATAAAAACAAAACAAAACAAAAGAGACAGAACTGGGGTGAGCATTTGGCTTAGCAGTTAAGCGGTTAGGGACTCTGCTTGGGACACCCATATCCAATTTCAGTGTGCTTGAATTTGAGTATTGGCTCTGCTTCTGATCCCAGCTTCCTGCTATTGTGCAACCTGGGAGGCAGTAGATGATAACTAATCAGATTCTTGCTATCCACATGGGAGATCTAGACTGAGTTCCGAACTCACAGCTTCAGCTTGGCCCAGCCTTGGCACTGGCAGGCATTTGGGTGTAAACCAGTGACACAAGGCATGCTCTCTCTCTCTCTCCTCCAATCTCTCCCACCTAAATAAATAAAAATGAGTAAATAAAATTTCAACAATAGGAGCAACAGACAAATGATGACTAGGAAAATGTATTTCATCATATGTAATTATGAATTAATACAATTATGTATATAAGTAAATATGGGTAAATAAATCAAATTATAAAATTAGACAAAAATCTGTGGTGAGTCAACAGATACATGAAATATTTTCAACTTCATGTTGATCAATCAGAATGAATTCCTACACATTTACCAAGTAAGGAGATTAAGGAATAAGCCCTCTTCACTACAGTAGTATTCGTTGGCACAAACTTTACTGTACAGATTTTCTTGAGAAAGTTTGGCAAATGGATATGAAAGCCTACACTCAGACCTTCCACTTGTCAAAATTTTTCCAAGAAATTAATCTCAAATTTACATAAAAACTAATGCTATAAAATTTATTTAAAAACTAACACTACAACTTAATTAAATACTATAAAATTAAAATATATTTGTAATAATTTAATAAGCAAATAGTGATTTCTTATTATAAAATATGCTAGTTTAACATCTTATTAATAGTAATTTGCAAATTATCAAAACCTAATTTTCTCTTTTTAAAGATTAAAAAAAAATGAAACTCAGACTAAAAGTTGCTCCACATCATAAAGCTACTAAAAGATGAGTCAAGGATCTTAGACTTGTACAGGTTTAGAAAAAAAGCCTACTCGATCACAATATTAAGATATTCATGCTGGCACCACAGCTCAATAAGCTAATCCTCCGCCTGCAGCACTGGCACACCGGGTTCTAGTCCCGGTCGGGGTGCCGGATTATGTCTTGGTTGCTCCTCTTCCAGGCTAGCTCTCTGCTGTGGCCCGGGAGTGCAGTGGAGGATGGCCCAAGTGCTTGGGCCCTGACCCTCCTGGAAGACCAGGAGAAGCACCTGGCTCCTGGCTTTGGATCAGCGCAGTGCGCTGGCCACAGCAGCCATTGTGGGGTGAACCAACGGAAAAAAGGAAGACTTTTCTCTCTCTCTCTCACTGTCCACTCTGTCAAAAAAAAAAAAAAAAAAAAAGGATATTCACTATACTGCCATGCTGTTAACAGCATAAAAAGTGAGCTACTTAAATATACAATATAGGATTTAAAGATCATTTTGTATCCATATTGACTATAGAAATGAGTAATCAGTTTCAAAAATTATACCAAACATTTCTCAACAATGATAATAGGAATAAAATTGCCACAATAGCACCTCCTTTGTGTTATCCTTATGAACAGTCAGAAAACATGTGATAGATTGATTCATAAACCAGATGACCTACATTTGAATCCCAAGTCTACCACTAGCCACATATGATTTTTATAGCTATTAAGTGGATAATTCACATAAACTGTTTAGCAGGATGCCAGACCTATGGCAATGCACAACAAAGACAAACATCTTGGATGTCAGCTGGAGAATCTGTGGTCTTTGAGAGCTGGATTTAAGTACTTTGAACCACTAGAAGTACAGCGTGGAAGCTACCAAGGATGTTTTTATTTATTTATTATTTATTTATTTGAAAGTCAGAGTATGTTTCTAACTCTGCCGTTTGAGGTAAGTCAGCTTGAGCATGTCCCGAATTGCACATCTCTTCCCTCTCTTATTCCCACTCTTATATTTAACAACGATCACTTTTCAGTTAAGTTTCAGCACTTAAGAAGAATTGTGTATTGATTACAGTATTCAACCAAAAGTATTAAGTACAACAAACAAACAAAAAATACTAAGAGGGATAACATACCAAGTTGCTCATCAACAGTCAGGGTGAGGGAGGATCAAGTCACCGTTTCTCATAGTGTTCATTTCTCTTTAACAGGTTTCCTTTTTGGTGCTCAGTTAGTTGTCACCTATCAAGGAGAATAAGTGGTATTTGTCCCTTTGGGATTGGCTTATTTCACTCAGCATAATGTTTTCCAAATTCCTAACAGGGATCACTTTTCAGTTAAAATTTAAACACCTAAGAATAATTGTGTGTTAATTACAGAGTTCAACCAACGGTACTAGAACAAAAAAAATACTAAAATGGATAAAGTATTACATTGTATATCAACCGTCAGGACAAGAGCTGATCAAGTCACTGTTTCTCTTAGTGTCCATTTCATTTCAACAAGTTTCCCCTTTGGTGCTCAGTTAATTGTCATCGATCAGGGAGAACGTATGATATTTGTCCTTTGGGACTGGCTTAATTCACTCAGCATAATGTTTTCCAAATTCCTCCATCTTGTTGCAAATAACCAGGTTTCATTGTTTTTGACTGCTGTATAGTATTCTATAGAGTACATGTCCCATAATTTCTTTATCCAGTCTACTGTTGATGGGCATTTGGGTTGGTTCCAGGTCTTAGCTATTGTGAATTGAGCTGCAATAAATATTAATGTGCAGACAGCTTGTTTGCCAATTTCATTTCCTTTGGGTAAATTCCAAGGAGTGGGATGGCTGGGTTGAATGGTAGGATTATATTCAGGTTTCTGAGGAATCTCCAGACTGACTTCCATAGTGGCTTAACCAATTTGCATTCCCACCAACAGTGGGTTAGTGTCCCTTTTTCCCCACATCCTCGCCAGCATCTATTGTTGGTAGATTTCTGAATGTGAGCCATTCTAACTGGGGTGAGGTGAAACCTCATTGTGGTTTTGATTTGCATTACCTCAAACGGTAGAGTTAGAAACATACCAGGGGATTCCAATTCAATCCCATCAAGGTGGCATGTACCAATGCCATTTCACTAGTCCCAGTGATCAATTTCTGTTCACAATTGATCATAATGATAGGAATAAGAACCAAAGGGATCACATAAACAAGAATAGTGTCTGCAAATACTAGCTGATAGAATCAAAAAGGGAGAGAATGATCCAACATGGGAAGTGAGATACACTTAGGAGACCCATAGAATGGCAGATGTCCTAAACAGCACTCTGGCCTCAGAATCAACCCTTAAGGCATGCGGATCTGGCTGAAAAGCCCAGGAGACTATTTCAGGCATGGAAAGCCAAGACACTCTGGAAAAAAAAAAAAAAAACTAAATGAAAGATCTCCGCGAGTGAGATCCCAGTGGAAAGAATGGGTCATCAAAGAAGGATGTACCTTTCTCTGAAGGGAGGAAAGAATTTCCACTTTGACCATGGCCTTGTCTAAAAATTATCAGAGTCAGTGAACTCAGGGGGCTTCCATAGCCTTGGCAGCTTATGACAAGAGCCTAGGTTGATTACTGATGCCATAAACAAGAGTTTCAATTTGTTAAGTGAACAACGGGAGTCACTGTGCACTTACTCCTCGTGTAGGATCTTTGTCCTTAGTGTGCTGTACATTGAGATTTAATGCTATAACTAGTACTCAAACAGTATTTTTCACTTTATGTTTCTGTGTGGGAGCAAACTGTTGAAATCTTAATGTATGCTAAACTGATCTTCTGTATATAAAGAGAATCGAAAATGAATCTTGATGTGAATTGAAGGGGAGAGGGAGTGGATAAGGGGAGGGTTGTGGGTTGGAGGGACGTTATGGGGGGGAAGCCATTGTAATCCATATTCTGTACTTTGGAAATTTATATTCATTAAATAAAAGTTAAAAAAAGAGAAAAGAAAGTCAGAGTAATGGAGAAAGAGGGGAGGGGAGGGAGAGAGAGAGAGAATTGATTTTCCTTTGGCTGGTTCACTCCCTACATGGCTGCAACAGCCAGGGCTGAGCTAGGCCAAAGCTAGGAGCCGTGAGCTGCTTCCATTCCACATACTAAAGTGACAACATTCCATCTCAAACCATTTTGATCATGGCAATAATAGGTAGACAATAGCAACCACAAAAACATATTCTTAAGAAATCTTTAGTGGAAAGCAACATGAACCAACTATTGCTACATACAGGAGTGCATCATACAGCTTAAGTTCAAGAATCCAGTAAGGTCTAGGTCTAGGAGAAACAGAGGCCTAGGAAAGAGTCCCAGAACTGAAAAACATCAGGGCCAGATAGTGCGACTCTTCTGTCCCACTCTTCTTCATCTTTTTCACACAGTTCAGCTTCCCTGTGTTCCAAGAGAGGCTCAAAGACAACCACACAACAAATACTGATTTAGATACTGAGACTAACCCAGACTGAACTGTTAGGTCCTAGTATTTTTATTCTAAATTTCTAGAAAAGAGGGGCTGGTGTTGGGGCATAGCAAGTTAAGCCACCAACTTTGATGCCAGCCCCCCACATGGAAGGAAGGATTTACCCCATAACAATTAGAAATTATTTATGGCCAGTGTCATGGCATGTGGGTTAAGCTGCCACTATGGGGAACAATTTGATTTCTGAGTCCCAGCTACTCCACTTCTGATCTAACTCACTGCTAAAGCACCTAGGAAACCAGCAGCGATGGCACAAGTACTTGGGTCCCTGTCACCCACTTGGGAGACCCAGATGGTGTTCCAGCCCCCTAGCTTAGGCCTGAATCAGCTCTGGAGGTTGTAACCATTCTAGGAATGAACCAAGGACAATTTCTCTCTCTCTCTCTCTCTCTCTCTCTCTCTCTCTCTCTCTCTCTTTCTCTTTCTCTTTCTCTTTCTCTCCAACTGTGCCTCTCAAATAAATAAAATAAATCTAAAAAATTAATTCTAGAACAGAAAATTTGGCCCAGATTTAGTAAGGAATTCTCCTTTTGCATACAACTGAAGACAGTGAGTTTCTTACATATAGTTTTCATCATGCTTTTAAAGACTTTTATTTCTGTCACCTAACACTGTTTCATTGTAAACTAAACAATTTAGTTTAATGGGTGAGACAGCTGGGAAAGGGTATCATGGTATGTTATGAGCTAATTCCTAAACAGAACTTAGACAACTGATTTTCTAGTTTTATTTTTTTCAAGATTTAGTTTATTTATTTGAAAGACAGAGTTACATAGAGACGTAGAGGCAGGAAGAGAGAGAGAGAGGTCTTCCATCTGCTGGTTCACTCCTCAAATGACCATAACAGCCAGAGTTAAGCTGATCTGAAGCCAGGAGCCAGGAGCTTCTTCCAGGTCTCCCAAGGGGGCCCACACCCTTGCACCATCTTCTACTGCTTTCCCAGGCCATAGCAGAGGGTTGGATCAGAAGTGGAGCAGCCGAGACTTGAACTGGCGCCCATGTGGGATGCCAGCACTGCAGACCACGGCTTTAACCCACTGCACCACAGCACTGGCCCCTCCAGTTTTATTAAATAAGTATGAACTAAATATTAAATGGATTCAATTGGAGACCATTATGCTTAGTGAAATAAGCCAGTCTCAAACAGACACATATCATATGTTTTCCCTGATTTGTGGTAACTAATATACAGAAACCAGAAAAAGGTAATGTACAAGACTGTAACTGACATTTTGAAATTTGATTATTGTGTATAGCACTTTATACTCTTGAGGAACAGTGGTTCTTCTACGTTCTACTTGTTGAATTCTTTATTTAGTGGAGGATTAAGCTTGTAATTATAGAGTAAATTCAAAGTATGTCACTGTAAAAATTAAAAGAAAAATAAGAAAGGAAAGAAGAGGTAGGGTGGTATAAGGGAGGGAGGGAAACAGGGCAGGGTGGGAAGTATTATGCTCTTAAAACTGTATCTATGAAATATACAAAATATGTTCCCTTTATATAAATAAAAAAAAATTTTTTGACAGAGTTAGACAGTGAGAGAGAGAGAGAGAGAGAGAGAGAGAAAGGTCTTCCATTGGTTCACTCCCCAGATGGCCTCTATGGCCGGCACTGCACCGACCCGACACCAGGAGCCAGATGCTTCTTCCTGCTCTCCCATGTGGGTGCAGGGACCCAAGCACTTGGGCCGTCTTCCACTGCCCTCCCGGGCCACAGCAGAGAGCTGGACTGGAAGAGGAGCAATGGGGACTAGAACCCGGTGACCATATGGGATGCCAGCGCTGCAGGCAGAGGATTAACCAAGTGAGCCACGGTGCCGGCATAATAAAATTTTTTTTAAAAAGAACACTGAGTAAAAGGCAAGCTATTTAAGAATACCAATTATAGTGAAAATAACATTTTAAGTGTTAAAGTGATCATATGGATAGGATTGTTAGAGTTATCATATAGATAGGATTAGGTGTTAAAGTGATCATATAAATAGGATTACATGTTTGGTATTAATAATAGATAGAAATAAAAAGGAGTGAATACTCCAACATGGGAAGCAGCCCATAAATCAGACTCATAGAATGACAATTGCTTTAAGTAGCACTCTAACCTCAGAATCAGCCCTTAAGGTATTCTAGTCTTGCAGAAAAACCCAAAAGAGCATTCCAGGCAGAGAAAGCCAAGACACTGTGGCAAAAAATGTCCTACAAGAAGGAATTCCGTGGGTGAGACCCCAGTGGAAAAAAGTGGTTATCAAAGAAGGATGTACCTTTCTCTGAAGGGTAGAGAGAACTTCTAGTTTGCTTTTGCCTTGTCTAAGTACTGATGGAGTTTGTGGATTCTAAAGGCTTCCATAGCCAAAGCAGCTCATGTCAAGAGCCTTAGGTGATCACTGATATCATATATAAGAGTATTAACTGCTAAATTAAACAACAGGAGTCACTGTGCACTAACTTCCCGTGCAGGACCTCTGTCCTCAAAGACTTGTATTATGAGAGTTAACAGTAAAATTTGTTTTCAAAGATTTCATTTTACTGTCTTAAGTGGAGGATATTCTTATTTCTCATAAATTCTAGTTATGCCAAAGTGTCCAACTCCATTGCTTGTTCTCTTAAGTGCTTCTTTAATTAATGATAAAACTTGTTCTCAAAGAAAAGAAAATATTATAGCCTTTCATTAAGTCAATATCCAGTCATTTGGGGTATTGTTTACTGTGGTAAATATTGATAATAAAATGTTGTTTCAGTAACTTGCTTAAGATACACTGAGAAGACCTTTTATAGAAAAATTCTTAGTAGCAAGATAATTTTTATTTTCCAAAGTGTATTAGTTATCTAGTTTATCTCCTTATTTAATGACATTTCTACTTAACAAGAAAACTGGTTTTTTTATTTATATGCTTCCAATCTGAGAGTATATGAATAATGGCAGCAATTTCTTTCTGATTCTTGGTATGAATTGAAAGTGTGGGATAACGGACCCGGAATTAACTAGATTACATTAGGAAATATGTAAAAGTATAACTGTTAAATAATATCAAAATTTAATTATTTTAAACATTTGAGAGGCTCTTCTAAGAACCATTCCATGTATGATCTCTTGTTTAGGTTCACTTTTATAATATAATTGTAAGAAGCTTTAAAAAAAAGAATACCAATTAAGCATAGGTATATATTATTAAAAACCAGATTAGTGAAGTGTAAAACAGATCTTAGCTTATGCTCCATATATATTATGGTAATTGCCTGACGGTAGAAGGATGAAACATCTATTTATATGCAGTAACTCATGTTTATAGACTACTAAAAAATAAGTCATTTCCATTCAATAGTAGTTATTTGAAAATGGTTTCTTTCAGTGGGGCATATCTCACTGGCTGGAGGAATTGCTTAAAAGAGTGAATGCCATCAGGATAGTGGGATTATAGAGCACTGGGTAGTTCACAAAAAGATGAACACACTGAGCCTCAGATGTGCACTGACTGCCTTCAGCTGTGGTATTCTTGTGTGTAATCTTTCCCCATGCTTTTAAGTCTTTCTTATTTTTATTATCCAGCATTATTTCATGAATGAGAACATACACAATACCAGCTACCAGTAACAGTGGGAAATGCAGGCTTGAATAATAGAAGCTTGAGATAATCAAGGAGTCCACAGTATTGCTGCTCTGATAAATGAAATGGAATTTCAATTTCTAATTTATAAAATGAAATCATTGCTCAACATCACAAACTGTAAAGTACCTTTTTTTGTCTGTAAGATCTGCAGTCAGATGAGCTCATTGGTGTTGACCTACTGCAAGTGAAATTTGACCCACACTTGAAATTCTACTTCAAATGTTGTCCATAAAGGTATTTCCATTTCTAGTTCATTTTTAGGTGTTGTATATAAGATAAAATTATACATAATTGCTCCAAGATGAAAAATTTAATTAGATGCAAACCAAAGGGAAAAAATTATTGTTGGAAGTTTAAGCCTCACTAGGAGAAATGACCTCTTTTTAGCTCTTTTTTCTGAAATGATATGTGAACTCATATTACATGTTTCAGAAGATGAAATTAAATAAAATAAGTATAACCATAATTCAACAATGAAACATTGTATACATTCCTCTGTAGGGCCTTGGCAACACTCGGAACACTAGTATTTCTTGATTGCTTCCAAATCCACCGATCTTATTTCTACAGTTTAGAACATCATAAAGAGTCAAAAATAGCAGAATCCTACTCTGTGATACTTTCTCTTACACCTCACTTCACAACTGAAGTGGTTTGACCTCTAATTCATATTGACATTATCTAATTCATCTTATCAGTCCTCATTAAGATCTTATTCAAATTAAAACCGTTGAAGACAAAAGCTAATGATTTGATATTTGAATTGGTTTCAAAACTGATCTTGTATTCACATGGCTAATAACTACTGATCTTTATTTGTACTGATTTAATTATAGGAACTTGAAAAATTACATTTGTCTCTCCCGATTTAGCATTTGCCACAAAACCCTTTGAAAATATTACCATGAGTCAGATATGATGTATGTTTTCTCCAAGGATCCGTTTCTGGCGTTGTTTCCCTAGGAACATATCACAACCTGAAATCTCACGCAATGCACCTGTTGTTGTGTACCAAGACTCCAAGGGAGACATTTCAGCTGTGGCTCTCCTAGTTGTTCTACTACCTCTGTTCATCCATAAATGCTCTGCTTCTTTGCTCTTCTACAATCTGGTGTCTAAATTTCCTTTTCATCATAGATGAAGTCTGTACCTAATTAAATTGCAGACCTATTTCTTTTTGATTTTGAATTCACAATTTCTGGGATACATTACATTTATATTGCTGATAATCTTGCTCTTAATGGTAATGTTAATGCCTCTATCTAACATTAGTTTCAGTTCCTACAGAAAAAAAATGTAAGTTATTTGGCATTCTTTAGTTTTAGCTGGGGTTTCATTGGACTAACATTTCTTTTAAAAATCACTTACAAATTCTACAAGAATTAGATATGCAAAAATATGCAGGGAAATTTCTGCTTACTTTTAAAGTTCTGGTAAACTCGAGAGCAAATCATAACCAGGTGGTCTGAAAAGAGTGGCTAAAAATCAATCACCCACCACAGAAAAAGGGGAAGCATTTATGTCTTCACTGCAGATCTGTTTATTTTACAATTAACAAAAGGGTATTGGGCTTTTTGAGAATTTTTTGCTTAAGGATTCAGGGAAGACAGTATCCCTTTGTTAAATGCAAAATAAACAAATCTGCAGCAGAAGAGCATGCCTAGCAAAATGCATCTTGCTTTCCAAAGCACAGATGAAAACTTGCAGCCTGCTCCTCGTGCTGAATCTGAGCCTGGGTCTGAATTTCCTTATCCTTTCCCTAGCAATAGCCATTGCCCCACACTGTTCAAACTCCTTTCCCTCAGAGAAATCTATCTGACCTGTGCATCATCCCATCAGATTGTTTATTCAGAGCAAAGGTGCAACCCCCCAAAATAAACTTGAATGTTTGATGTTAATAATGTCTTAGACACAAAATTCCATATTCCAAAATTTTCATAACAAGAAGTTCATTAAGGATTTTAAAACATATGCTTTCATTTTCTTCATGAGAATATAAAATGAAGAAAGGCTTATTAGGGATCCTCTTACTTTAAGTAATGCCTGATTTCAGTATTGCTGTCCATGTGTGAATTTTTATTTTGCATTACATTGCATCAAAACAGAGCAAAATTATAGGGGTCAGTTTTTACTCCAGACCCCTGGAAGTCAGAAGACATTTGGGGGCATCTGTGATTTCTCAAATTATCCTAGACACGGAATTGGACAAAGGTGAGGATTTCATCAGTATTATAGACAGATCTCACAAGGAACTGACCACTCCCATCTGGGTGACTCCAGCTTGACTAATTGCAAAAGATTTAGGAGCATCTTTGTGGTACAGGAAGGTCATGGGATTTGGGTTCTAACGGACATTGCTGAAGTTTGTAATCTGTCTTCAGCACTTAGTACTGAATAGTTACTTGACTTTTCAAACCTCAGGAAGAGTTGAGGATTGAATGAAATGATAAATGTGAAGTTTGATCAAAACACAACTCAATACCTGACTCACTAATAGCTGCTTAACAAAGCTGTGCCCACTCTACTCAGAATCTTCTGACACGAAATCTTACATTTTTACTCATATGATTCTGTACTGCACTAGATTTTCTTGAAGGAAATCAAGAGTAAAATAATTCAGGGAGAAATGTCCTTTTTTAATCTATTTTCCTCACAAATATATAACTGTCAATGAAGAAAAGAAAGTGTATGTGTTAGCTTTATCATTGCAGGGGATTTTGAGGCATGTTGAGCTCATGGAATTGGAACAATTTAATACCCTTGTGTGCACTTCCCAAACACTTAGGAAAGTTGAAATACAAAATGAAGGGAACACAAAGTAACATAATCTCATTTCCAGAGTCACTTCCAGTCTTAGCCCGACACAGCTGTTACACTGGGAATTATCCAATAGCACACAGATAGATCTCTTTCCATTCATTCGGATAATTCTGAATTCCTTTCAGAGGAAGCATAATGCCAGTGCAGAAGTATAAAGACCCAATAATGGTCATCCTAAGGAAGAATTCAACCAAGTAGGACAGCTGCTCATCAGAAATGCTGCAAAGCTGTCTTTATCATCCATATGTTTCCTTCCAACACAGTTGAAACTTCAAATTATATTAGATGTTTCTTACATTAAAACATTTGATGAACTGTGCTACTCAAAAAATGGGAGAACTTGCTATAAGAAGAAATAAAATAGTTTCTGCTGTGAGTGTGTGTGCATGTGTGAGCATACATATTCAAAATCTTATTGGTCTATTTTATAATTGCATCTATAAGGGCAAAAGAAAGAATTTGAGAAAATATACAGTCTTCTAGTTTATATTACTAAATTGTATGAATCTACATCAAAACAGATTAATCATGTAATTGCTGGCTTAAATTTGACAGTTATTAGAGAACAGTAGACCTGAGTACAAGCCTACCTGCATTTATTTCCTGACTTTGCTTCTTACACCCATGTAATCTTTGATTGATTAAGGGCTCTGTATCCTAGCATTGCAGATCAAATTGAGATAACAGTAGTACCCTCCCCACATGGTTGTATTGAACACTTTTAAAATTTTATCCTATAGATATCTCATCATCATTGAAATGTGCCTAAAGGTTGACCAATAACTATTCAAAAGTCACTTTTGCAAATAAGGGTTTAATTCAATTCTATGCCAGAATTGAAACCTGGGGGAATCTGCCTCCAAAGATCAATATTTTCGTAATGCATATAGTAAGACATTGGGAATCAGAAAAATCAGAAAAAAATGTGCTTAGCCTTTTGGAACTTTAATTTCATTATTTACAAATTCAAAATTTATTCATTTAGGATGGGAAATGAATGAAATTTTGCACATACATTGATCAGTTTTTCAGCCTGAAAGGCAATATATTTTGTTTCCAGTTTCCAATGGGGACTAAGAAAAATATTACAAAAAGTTAAGAATCAAAAAACGATGAATAAATAGAGCCCTAATTAAGAATTATTTAAATGATTGTCAAAAAAAGTACCAAAGGATATCAATTGTTTTTTAGGATTAGTCATGACTAATCACCACAATTACACCTTTCTAAAGCATGAACTATGCATGTGTTGCTCTATCTTGAACTTTTAGTATTTTTCAAATCATGGTCTTCCCTTAGGAAATTTAAATTATACATCAAGTCATGATATCTTTAAGGTTAGGTGACAAAAAGAGTTATCTATATCATTTTTTTACTTGACAGGCAGAGTTAGTGAGAGAGAGAGACAGAGAGAAAGGTCTTCATTCTGTTGGTTCACCCCCACAAATGGCTGCTAAGGCCAGTGTGCTGTGCCGATCCGAAGCCAGAAGCCAGGTGCTTCCTCCTGGTCTCCGATGGGGGTGCAGGGGCCCAAGCACTTGGTCCATCCTCCACTGCCTTCCCCGGGCCAAGCATCTCTTAACTGCTGTTATCGCTATTTAAGCTGGTACTAAAATATAAAACAACAGGATGGGGGAAAATTACTGATTTAATCTGTATAAACTGCCAGTGATACCAATCGACTAGAAAAAAAAGGCACTTTTTTTTTCCTAGAATGAAATATCTGCTGTTGATCAGCAATTTATGACAATGCTTTGCAAATTTAGAATGTGAGACTGGAGAATGATTAGTGATTCATTCAATGCAAAATAGTCATGTGTTGATGTTACATCATGTAGTGTGTTGGATCTGGAGGTTAAAAGATAAGTGTAATATAATGCATACGCTAATCTTCCTCTTGTAATTGGGGGAAGGGTGCATGGAGGGAATTTTGCCCCCAGGGAATGTCTTTTATTAAATGTAGTTTCCCTCCCCATTTTTGTAAGGTAAGCTTTAAAGTAATGTTGCTGTTGCTCTGTAGGAGAAACTCTGTTAGAATCTTTAATCTACAGAACAGCAGTTCTAATTGAAACAGCAGCAATTCCAATGTGAATTAGACAGCACACATGCTGTTATGGTGCATCTTGGGCTCTCAGAAAAGAGAAATGGACTCCCACAAGCAAAGGCAGAAATCTCTTTCAGTGAAAGCTCTTAGAGCCAACACTCACCCCATGGAGACAGAGGCATTGTTTTTCTAACTCTCCCCGCTTCTCCTCAGAAAGTAGAGGTGAAAAGTATGCTTTTCCTTAGTATACATTTTAAACTTCATAGGTGCCATTCTGGTGAAAGAAACAGAGACTGTCATCTGGTAGGCCAAATGAAAGACAATTAATAGAATACTGACTTACATTTAATTCTGCAACTCAAAATCAATTGTTCTGCATATAAAGGAGTCTAAAGGTATCTTGTTCTTTGATAAATGCATAATCAAAATAATTAATTAATTATTGTGTAAACACTTATGTAAATTTGAGCAGCACAGTAAATGAGCAATAATTATTTTCCCCAATTAAAGCTCTACTGTTTGAGTTGAAATGTGTTATAACTTCTAAAGTATTCAGAAAATGTGAGACATTGTTCCTGTAGTCAGTCTCAGAGTTTAAAGAGGTCTAAGACTGTAAACAACACTGAACAGTGTGTAAGGGTTGAAGAACTATATATAAAAATTCTGTTCTACAAGATCAGAAACAGAGCTGTTGTAGACTGGGAGACTCATTTAAGTATTGTCAATATCACACACATGTAATATTCAAAATGCTGCTTCAGAATAAAAGGATGAATCATTTCCCTAGTTTGAGTTACTTGTTTTGTTAGGATTAACACTGAAAATGTGTCTTTAATAGAACTTGCCCCTATCCAGTGAGTAGGGTAGATTGTCTGTTACAGAGTAAAGCTTTTCCCCCTAAATGAAGTAAAGATGGGATTCAGTTAGTCTATGCTTATTCCTAAATTGAAGATTAGCTACTATCATTGACCATAAAATGATGTTCAATTAAAACTTGAAGCTGAGCAACCACATCTTCAAACTATTCATTTTTTGCAGTAAGCTGTATTACCAAATAATTTTCAAATCTTCTAAACCACCCCATAAGACTGCATTGAAGGTTTTAAATTAAGAGAATAAAGCATTGTGCAATGATATTATTGATACCTTTGATTAGCAGCTGCATATATCCATTCAAATAAATGGGGGGGGGGGAGTAGTTTTCCACTCTTAGCCAATATCTCCAGGACTGTTGGATGAAAACCCAGAAATTAATACTGAAATACAAATTATATATATCAGCTGTTCCTTTAAAAAAAATCTTAAAGTTCTAATAAAATATAGACAGTGCCATGAAGATCATATTAAGAATTAAATAATTAATGCCAGAATTCTTGAGCCAAAGGGAATTAGGATTTAGAATTAAAATGTCTACACCCACAAATAGAAGTTAGACATTTCTAGAGACAGATAGGTAAATGAAAGTATTCAATGGGTTCTTCCTTCATTCTGAAGATTAAAGACTGACCAAAACTTAAATAAATATTTTTCAGAGCAGAGAACATTGTGTAGCATTATATATAGAACTGATAAAGACCAAAAAGAAGCCTAAAATGCATGCAAGAAACATTAAAATGTTATTTCCTTGATATGAAATATAGGTCTACAAAAATACTAGTTTCTTTTTCAATCTGGTGGAATTATAACTATAAGAGGCCTTCAAAAGTAAAATCTTACTGATGATTTAAGGTATACTGGACTGGCAAGGAAGCTTTCCATGACAATTCAAAGTCCTGTTGATTTTTACCTACTCTGAATTCATTTAGAACATGAAAAATATAACACCAACTGTAGCGCTTATATACACCAACCAAAATGCAAATTTAAACAAATGTTCAAAGTATACAGAGACAGGGTGTGTGTGTCTTACTGTTTCTGTTTTGTTCTTGGAACATAATCTGCTTCCTTGGTGCTGAATCCTAAGGGCTGTTAATTAACTTGCCATGTGACCGAGAGCAGCTCTCTTTGGGCACTGGTTTTTTTCAACTGAAAAATTATTAGTCAATAATACCCCTGCCTATTATAGCTCCAACAATCGAAATTCTGTTATCTTATTTCTGTTGACACTGCTAAACACACACACACACACACAAAAGATAATATTCTGACCTGTTGAAGTGAAATTTAGGCTTACATAAGCAGATTCTTAAATGAATGCCTTTAATTTCATTGTTGCTCAGGGTGACTTTCCTGATCAAAAGAAATAGCACCAAAAAAAATTGCTAAGTGAAGTCATTGTGGTATTCTTAACAGTCCTAAATGTCAATTTGAAGAATAGGCCGCTTCTTCTGGAGCACTCCTATTTAAAACGGAGTGGACAGCAACATTGATGGATGATCGAGGCAGTCTGACTCACACAAGGGGACTTTATGCTTCTGCAAGTGAGGAGGAAAATGTAGAATTTTTTTATATCACTCTTACACAATGATGAAATTATGCTAGCAATTCAAAATGCAGAACTGCCTACCAAAATCCTAGAGAAGGTAATCCATTCTTTCTTTCCACCTGCATTGGTAAGTACCAGCAAGCTGGGTGGGAACTCCTCCAGATTTCTTTATTCTGTCCTCCTTTTCATTTTCTTTTATGATACAAACTGATTTCTCTAGCTATCCTGTCAGAGAGACATCTGTTACCTTTGTAGAAGCCAATGCACATCGGTGTGTGTCATGTGTTAGTTATGCAGTGCCAACACTCTGGGACAAATCCTTCCACTAAGCTTTGTCTGAAAACTCTTTATCTCTGTCAATCATTACAGCTATGTGTGTTGCCCACCTCTCAACTTCAGACACTGGTAGCAGGTGATCTATGAGCTGAGTTATTTCTTCCCATGCTACTAAAATGACATGCTACCACTATTGTTCCCTTGCCAGTTTTTAAACTACCCTGTCAAGCTCAGAGAATTAATAAAAAAAAATGAAGCCTCCCTAATATAACCTTAATGCCCTTGTGTGCCACTCTTCCATTCTTTTTCACTTTTCTGTCTCAAATCATGGAACTAAAAGGATTAAATATAATGCTATAAATTAAAACATATGACAGTCCATGGAGGCCTTAGTATAGGTTTTCCAGATATAGGAGAATTATCATGTAACTACACCTTAGATTTGATATTTTGATGTGTAAGAACAACTTTTCTGAGACCCAAAGGTAATGAGAAGAGCTAAGTCCCGAAAATGCAAGTTAAAATAACGGGTCACTGCATTAGGTACTGTATATACT
The DNA here is from genome assembly GCF_964237555.1 of Oryctolagus cuniculus. Lineage (NCBI taxonomy): Eukaryota > Metazoa > Chordata > Mammalia > Lagomorpha > Leporidae > Oryctolagus > Oryctolagus cuniculus. Next base: position 97,403,801 of record NC_091432.1, read on the forward strand.
TCCATTTTCTTTTCATGTGGCCTGATCAATTACTTGCCTTTATGCTCTGAGGAGTGTTGGCTGTCCATTGCAGAATGCTTTTATATTGACAGCATTCCACTCTACTTATCATCATGCAGAGTCTGTGTCAGCACTTCCAATGGTCTCTCTGAGCATTGCCCTCCCACTGGGCGGATGATGAGCTCGACTGATCTATCCCTGAAAGTGCTGAGGGAGCTTCCAGCCCAGATGGCCTTCTTGCTGATCATGTCTAAGGGTTATTTTGTTCTTGCTTTTTTCCCCTAAGTTGGCTCATTTAATACAGGATTTATCAGAGGCATTGCGATCGGAGCCAACCACAAAAAAATTAACTAAGTTAAAGAGCTGCTTAAAAAAAAGGCAATCATCAGTAAATATATTTCCCATGTGATAAACAGGAAAAAACTGAGATATGTGTTTAGATGTGTGTCAGTACTAACAGGTGCAAATGTAGACCAAAGCATGTTACACTTCACTGTTACACTTACTAAGCATTAAAGCTTAGTAAGAGATTTTATCCCTGGATGACCAATAGAAGATGTAGAAGGCTACAAAGATTCTCAGGAAACATCCTGTAAAACAGTAGTTTGCATGGAACTGACCTAATGTTGGCTAAAATTCAAATAGCAATAGAAACATCATTTTTTGAGATGTGTTTGGTTCATCTCATTTGAAAAGTGGAAAATAAACAAAATAGTGATATTAACTTCATATGGCAATTACATTTGTAGGATAAAGGCCAGCATTAGACTATGAACATGTACAAGAGGGGACATACCAACATCAAGCCCTAGAACTTAAAAGAGATTTTCAACAGGAATGGCCATAGTTGAATGTGTGATTTATTTTGCCTAAGTTTATATAAGAGAGTTCTTCTCACAGGCATAATTTTTGACCTTAACAGTAGAAACACAGTCCTCACACCTTACAATTAAAGTTTTTATATATTTATGCCCTAATAGTTTATATTTAATTTTTACTTATTATTTTTTATTTGAAAGACAAAGAGACAGAGGTCTTCCATCTGCTGGTTCACCACCCAAATGCTGGCAACAGCTGGGCTGAGTCAGGGCAAAGCCAGGAGCCAGGAACTCAATCTGGGTCTCTCACAAGAGTGTCAGGGACCCAGAGACCCAGGTACTCAGACCATCACGTGATGCTTCTCAGCATTAGCAGGAAGTTGGAATAGAGAGCACAGCCAGAACACAAATCTAGGCACTTTCACGAGGGAGGCCATTATCCCAAGCAATATCTTAATTGCTGCACCAAATGCCTACCCCTGGACATTTCTCATCACTACTAAATTAAATATTTTCATTATGGCAAAGTAGCAAGACTCTTAATCACAATTATATACATGTTCAATCTCCAAAACAAAACTGTGTGAATTACCTCTATTTTGGAGATGTGAGTTTTAAAATTAGTGACACATATTTATAACGTGAAGATATTTCCTTATACTATAATTATCAGTGAGAGGAAAGGCACTTAATCACTGTACATATTCTTGGATCTATCAGCTTAATTTTAATTTCTAATTAAAATTTTTTATCTAAACTGTTCAGTTCAATAACTATAACTCAATCAGTTAAGATGTTGAGTTCATTTATACTTTAGAGCAAGAAATAGACAGTAAGTGAATATTTAATATTGTCACTGAGCACTTGATCTGCTTTACGCCATTTGGCAGTCAGATTTGTCATATGTGAAAGATAGGCTGTGTATTATCCCTATTGTCTACTCAGAAAATGAATTATTGAAGTTTTTGAATAGACTCAAAGTAATCATAGTCTCAAAATTTCCTTTTATTCTCTTATTTAAGGAAAAATGTACAATGCTAAGAGGAAAAAAAAAAGTATGCGTGTCTGCAGGCTAGTAAATTCATTATTTAATTGAGAACGCTTTAGTTCAGTTTGTGAAATATTTATAGAGAACTAACCTGTGCTGGGCACTGTGCTGACACCTGACAATAGAAGTTAAGACCAGGCTCCCGCTCCATGGGAATCCCAGGTTAGACACAGCAGATGCAAGAGGGGTCCAGCACAATCTCCTCAACATATAACTGATCTGTGTCATTTCTGTTATGTTTGAAGATATAGAAAGTGGCAAGCATACCACACAGAGAATGTTTTACCACTCTCCCGTGCGTAATGGGGAGGAGAAATAAGGCAAGTCAAGTACCAGGATCATCACAACTAGACCTAGTCTCCGCTGAGTCTGTCTCCTGCTCCTTCAGAGACAGAGTCCCATGGAATCCCACAGGAGGGAGCCCAACAAAAGGCATATATTTTAAACTGCAAGACTCGGCAGCCTCTCTTAAAATGGACCTTTAAACATTCTAAATAAAGCAAGAATGGATGTGCTCAGATTTGAAAGCCTCCTGTGAGGTTGTCATCCTGCAGGAATTGAGCAGCGGTGCTTCAGTAGGTAGAGCGTTGTCTGCTTGTAGCTCCAGCAGACACAGCAACACGGAGCTTACAGGGAAAATGGGGACATGAATACAGACAGATAATACCACTCCTGTATGTCAGCTGTCCCAAAATAGATGTATGCCCGATGTGCCATTTGAAAACCAAAGGAGGATTCCTAACTGGAGTGGGGAAAAATGAGAGAATGCTTCCCACAGTCAGTGACCTCAATCTGGAAAGTTCATACTTAGCCAGGAGCAGTAGACATCTGAGAGTGGAGGAACTGGAGCAGCAGGGACAGACATGCAGGGATTATAATTGTGTATATCAAAGAAACATAAATGTAGCCACCAGTTATGACAAGGCTTATGTAGAAGATAATAACAATCACTCTCGGTTTTTGAGATGATCTCTTTCTCAGTTAATTCAGAATTTTGATATCTGGTTAAAACTGATGCTAGTATTTGTAGGCAATTATTTATTTTTAAACATAACAAGGAGAATGAGAAATGTTCCAGTTCATAAGGAGAATAGACCAGCTTCCCTCTCCCACTGGAATGCCATGGAAAGCCCCAAGATAGAGGGCTTTTGTCTTATTATTCATATCTCTGTCTCTGACACCTACAACAGAAACTATAACAGTTACATATAGTTATGTGATTATATAGTAATAAATATGAATTCTATAATAAACAGAAGGAACTGATGCCTGTCTTTATGACATTAGTCATTTAGAGCTGAGTTTATGCCTAGGATGTGGGGAGAAACATTGTAAACTTGCATAGGAAAAAATGTTTGTCTTAATTACACATTTATGTTTCCTAACCTGTCACTGCAATTTAGCATAAAAGTGAATTATGAATATATAGCACAAGATAGTATTAGCAGTACTATGCCTTTGTTAAACCTTGGCAGTCACAGATAATTTAATTTCATATTTCAGTGTTCTAGGTGTCTAAAATTAATGATTCTTTCATCATGATTTTTAAGTTGTTATTGATATGCATTTAATTTAATGCATTAATTTTAAAGCAAGTGAGTTATTATATCCTAGACTTATTTTTAATACTTTGAAAATGAATTTCAGTAAAACTGCTTCTTTTGTAATCTTGTGTATTTCATCTTATATGTTCAAAAGCATTGTTCTAAGAAAAGAGAGACACTTAATTCACAATAGCTAAGACCTGGAATCAACCAATATGCCCATCAACAGTAGACTGGATAAAGAAATTATGGGACATGTACTCTATAGAATACTATACAGCAGTCAAAAACAATGAAATCTGGTCATTTTCAATAAAATGGAGGAATCTGGGAAACATCATGCTGAGTGAAATAAGCAAGTCCCAAAAGGGCAAATATTATATGTTCTCCCTGATCAGTGACAACTAACTGAGCATTAAAAAGGAAAACTGGTGAAGTGAAATGGACAATATGAGAAACAGTGACTTGATCAGCCCTTGTCCTGACTGTTGATGTACAATTTAATACTTTATCCATTTTAGTATTTTTTTTGTTCTACTTAATACTATTGGTTGAACTCAGTAATTAACACACAATTATTCTTAGGTGTTTAAAGTTAACTGAAAAGTGATCTCTGTTAAATATAAGAGAGGGAATAAGAGAGGGAGGAGATGTACAATTTGGGACATGCTTAAGCTGACTTGTCCCAAGTGGTGGAGTTAGAAATGTGCCAGGGGATTCCAATACAATCCCATCAAGGTTGCATGTACCAATGCCATCTCACTAGTCCAAGTGATCAATTTCAGTTCACAATTGATCACACTGATAGGTCTAAGAGTCAAAGGGATCACATGAACAAGACTAGCATCTGCTAATACTAACTGATAGAATAAAAAAGGGAGAGAACGATCCAATCCAACATGGGAAGTGGGATACACAGCAGTCTCATAGAATGACAGATGTCCTAAACAGCACTCTGGCCTTAGAATCAGCCCTTAAGGCATTCAGATCTGGCTGAAGAGCCCATGAGAGTATTTTAGGCGTGGAAAGCCAAGACATTCTGGCAAAAAAAAAAAACTAAATGAAAGTTCTCTGTGAGTGACATCCCAGTAGAAAGAACGGGGCCATCAAAGAAGGAGGTACCTTTCTCTGAAGGGAGGAGAGAACTTCCACTTTGACTATGGCCTTGTCGAAATAAGATTAAATTTGGTGAGCTCAGGGGCCTTCTGTGTCCTTGACAAATCATGACTAGAGCCTGGGGAGATTGCTGACACCTTAAACAAGAGTGTCACTTTGTTAAGTCAACAACAGGAGTTACTGTGCACTTACTCCTCATGTAGGATCTCTGTCCTTAATGTGTAGTTCAATGTGAATTAATGCTATGACTAGTGCTCAAACAATATTTTGCACTTTGTGTTCTGTGTGGGTGCAAACTGATGAAATCTTTACTTAATATATACTAAATTGATCTTCTGTATATAAAGATAATTGAAAATGAATCTTGATGTGAATGGAATGGGAGAAGGAGAGGGAAATGGGAGGAAAGTATGGGGGGGGGGGAATCCATTGTAATCCATAAACTGTACTTCGGAAATTTATATCTACTAAATAAAAGTTTAAAAAAAGAAAAGAGCTACAGACCTCAATAGAATACTAAATAGATACATGATTCCAGAAATTTTTTTAAAGATTTATTTGAAAGACAGAGTTACACAGAGAGGTAGAGACAGAGAGAGGTCTTCCATCCACTGGTTCACTCCCCAGATGGCCACAACAGCTGGAGCTGAGCCGTTCCAAAGCCAGGAGCCAGGAGCCTCTTCCAGGTCTCCTATGTGGGTGCAGGGGCCCAAGGACTTGGGCCATTTTGCACTGCTTTCCCAGGTTATAGCAGAGAACTGGATCGGAAGACGAGCAGCCGGGACTAGAACTGACGCCCATATGGGATGCCAGCGCTCAGGCCAGGGCTTTAACCCATTGTGCCACAGCCGGCCCCACATGATTCCAGAAGTTAAGAACTCTAGTCTAGAGGGAGAAAAGAAACTAATTAAAATAAGTGATTATGGGGCCAGCGCCGTGGCTCACTTGGCTAATCCTCCGCCTGCGGTGCCGACATCCCATATGGGCGCCAGGTTCTAGTCCCAGCTGCTCCTCTTCCAGTCCAGCTCTCTGCTGTGGCCTGGGAGGACAGTGGAGGATGGCCCAAGTGCTTGGGCCCCTGCACCTCATGGGAGACCAGGAGGAAGCACCTGGCTGCTGGCTTCAGATCGGCGCAGCATCGGCCATGACAGCCATTTGGTGGGTGAACCAACAGAAGGAAGACCTTTCTCTCTGTCTCTCTCTCACTGTCTAACTCTATCTGTCAAATAAATAAATAAATAAGTTATTATTATTCAATGATGTGACAAGTGCACTGATAGAGGAAGAGTAAGATGTTATCAGGACACATACCTAAGGTAAAGGAAGTGGTCTTGTAAGGACTCTCATAGAACTTATGCCTGGTCTTCTTCCAAAAAATTAGTGGCAGAGTATGACATATTCAAGGAACTGAAAGAAGTGTATTAACGGGAAAAAAAACTGCAGCATGAGCTTGTGAGTGGAAGACACCAATGTTTAGAGGATAAGAGATGTTGCTAAAGAAATCACGTAGAGAAAGTTACCTAAAACTTACAAGACTTTGCACTTTATTTATTCTAGGGATAATAGGAATCTATTGATAACTTTTGAGAACTGACAACATATATCACTCTGGAGAGAAAAGATTTGGGGAGAGGCAAGTTAGAAATCAGGGATAGGAATAGGTTTTGCAAAAGTGAATTTTGAAAGATGATGTGAGACCTGCAATGTCATTAGAAACGTACAGAAATGAAGAAAGAAAATCAACAAAGTGTTAGAACCTCAGTACTTACTATGCATTAATATGCAAGTTTATTCTTGCTATTATTGGCATAAATTGTGTAAGTGCTGCCCAATTATGTTTCTTTCAGTGACTTAGTAATTCAAAGCCAGAGAGAGAGGAAGCAAGGTGGGTATTTCCACAAATGGCAAGAGGCATTTTAACTGAGAATCTGTGCAGCAAAGAGTCCCAGGCACAGACTCCCTTCAGTGAGACCAATTTCCAGTCCTTATCCTAAGCTTCCAACTTGGATGTACTGACTTCTTGGTAATCTCTACAATTTTTTAAGGATATTCATTTTAGTTCTATTTTAATTTTATCTTGAACCAAATTCTCTTTTGTTTACTGTTTTTTTTTTTCCAGGATACAGCTAAATATTTTCACTATCAAACTCACCAAGTATCCTCAAATAAAACATGATACATTTAACAAAACTGTTTAAATTTTTTGCTCTTCCCATTATGTGTTCATTTATTTGGGTTCTTTTGACTAATCAAATATTTAATCTGTTTTTCTTTCTGAACCTATTGAAATAGGATAAACTTTAATTTTTTAAAGATTTATTTATTTATTTGAAAGACAGAATTTAAAGAGATAAAGGAGGAGAGACACAGAAAGAAAGAAAGATATCTTCCACCTGTGATTCATTCCTCCAGTGCTGCAACAGCCAGGGCTGGTCCAGCCAAAACCTGGAACTCCATCCAGGTCTCCCATGAGGGTGGCAAGGGTACAAGCACTTGAGCCATCTTCATTGTTTTCCCAGGTGCGTTAACAGGGAAATGAGTTGAAAGTGGAGCAGCCAGGACTCAAACCAGTGCTCAAATGGGATGCCAGCTTTGCAGGGGACATCTTAATCTGGCTGCACAAACATGCTATCCCTGACTTTGATATTTATTACATAAGTATGTTGGCAGCAAATGTGGGAGATTTGGAAATCGTGTGAACTAGGCTCAGAGCATCTAGTTTCCACTGTAACTAGATATCAATGGATACCAATGCTCATTTGAGTCGCATATTTCCAGAGTTTGATAAACATTATGTCACCACTCCTTTCCCTTCAGCCTTTTGTATTAGGTGATTTTTATCGATGTTGTGGGTCTTCCATCATCTTGCCAGGTTCAAGAAAAGACAACTAGGGGCCAGCAGTGTGGCATAGTAAGTTAAGCATCTGGCTGTGGTGCCGGGATCCCATATAGCACCTGTTTGATTCCTGGATGCTCCATTTCCAGTCCAGCTCCCTGCTGATGGCCTGGGAAAGCAGTGAAATATGGCCCAAGTGCTTGGGCCCCTGCATCTGCTTGGGAGACTTGGAAGAAACTCCTGGCTACTAGCATCGGACTGGCTCAGCTCCAGCCATTGTGGCCATTTGGAGAGTGAACAAATGGATGGAAGACTATCTCTCTCTCTCTTTCTGTAACTGTGCCTCTCAAATAAATAAATAAATCTTTTTAAAGAAAAGACAACTAGATAGTAGATAGCTGGTAGTTATCTAGAGTATAAACACATGGGAAACTAGGAATATAACACTAAGGATGATTTTTTACCATAAATTAATTGGCATATTAAGTAAATCAAAGAAAATCTGTTTTAATCTGAATATTTATAAAATATTCATACTGAATGTGTGCTAAGTAATAGATGGATTTTTCATAACTATAAAATTTTGTTTTGTAAAGATCTCATGAAAGTTTTGTCATTAGCCTGTCTTTTTCTTACAGTGCAAATTTAATGTTTTATTTTGCAATGAGAGGGAAAACATCCAGAGACGATACAGAAACCACTCTGTTAGAAGAACTGTCATAAAATGAAATGCTAAATAATTTGTGTTTAGAAGAGAAAAAATGTTAGAAACCAAGTCCACTAACAACACAGAATTGTAAAATAAAGATTCAAAGAACACTGTACTTCTTTTAGAAAAGAACTGTGATGTATGTATAACTATAAAAAAAATCCAAGTATTTTGGTTTTACACACATAATCAGGGGGCCTGATTATCTAGGGAGTTTTGGCATCTATGGTTATACTTTGGCTCTCAAATTACCCCTGCATAAAGTCTCAGTTCCTCCATATTTTTTATGGAATATCACCTGCCATATTGAAATATATTCCCCAATTTCACCATTAGTGCATTCTAGTCAGTCCTAACCCCAGTATCCTTCCAATGTACCTAATGCTTTTTTTCTATAATCTGGCTAACCATCACCTTATCATTTATGTCACCTTTTCCATGCAATATTTTTGAAACTATACTTCATTCCTTTATATCTCATTCATTTGCTCTTCACAGGACTTATAATCAGCACAGGGCTGAATGCATTTATTTAGCTTGTTGATGATTTTATTAGTCACCTTTTTAAAATGTCACTACAGTTAAATACCTGAGGAATTTAACTTTATAAAGGGAAAATTTGTATTTAGTCCACAGTTTTGGAGGTTCAAGTCCATGAATCAAGTCCTGTGGTTTGGCCTCTGATGACAATAGTGATCCTGGAACATGGAGCACAGGAAGGAATGGTCACATGCTTTCCAGGAAGTAGAGAGAAAGGCTGGACCAACTCAGGCCTTCAGAACCAACCCTCTCACAAGAACTACCTTCCAGAAACACACCCCCAGTAACCTGAAAACCTCCTACCAGGTTCACCTCCTAAACACCATAATTGTATTGTTTCCACCCTCTTAGTACCATTAATTTATGACTTTAGGGCTTAAAAAGTACAAATTGTATTCAAATAGTAACATTGAGCAATTTTAAACAGATATTACAGATGTTGAAACTGGAGAATGTTATATTCGAATTTTATCTATTTTCAGATTCATTTATTTGTTAAATATTTACTGGATAGCCCATAACTTCCTGAAATGATTCTAGATTCTGCAATTTACATGAATATAAAATGCACACACACATATTACAATATATCCTTTAGTATAACCACGGAGCTTATATTCGAGTTGAAGTGGACAATAAAAAGGATGAGTAAGATATTAGATTAACAAAGGGGAAAAATAAGAAAGAAGGCAGGCAACAGGGAAATAAAGTATCAGAGGAAATGAAGATTGAATCGCATGAGGAGGTAACCGAGGAAAGTCCTGAGGAGATCTGGAGAACATCTGTGGTGCAGCTTGTCAGGCAGGAAGGATACCAAATGCAGGTGCTCTCAGTCAGGAAGCAGCTTCCTTAGCTTGTTTGAAAACTGGAAGCCAGAGAGGCTTGGAAGAGGGAACAAGGGGAAAAGAGAAGGCAGTTATCTCAGGGAGGTAATGGATAGCATGTGGCATGGAATTTTGCAGGTGATAGTAAGGATTTCATCTTGAACTGAGAAAACAAGTGGCACAATCTGATTTACATTTGCAGGATGTTCATACTGGTTCTGGCAGCAGTGAGAATTAGTTGAATTCAGGATACATTTTGAAGTAAGAGCCAATAGGATTCACTATTGAGAAGTGTGCCAGAAAGAAAGGAGTTAAGAGTGACACTGAACGCTTGGGCTCCAGCAATCAGAAAATGGAAATGTCACTAATGTCATTACTGAGATGTGTACAGAGGAAAGAATACTTACAGAGAGGTAGATATCAGAGTTTTAAATTAATTTTTTAATTTATTTGAGAGAGAAAGAAGCACTCACATCCCCTGGTTCATTCCTCAAATTCCCATAAAAGCTAGAGCTGAACCAAACCAAGCCCAGGAGACTAGAACTCACTTCAGGTCTCCCAGGTGGGTAGCAGGGAGCCAAGAACTTGAGCAATCTCCTGCTGCCTTCCAGGGTACGCATTACTGAGAAGCCGAACTCAGGGGTAGAGTCACAACTCAAACCAAGATAGTCTTACTTCAATATGGGATGTGAATGCCCCAAGTGGCATCCAACCACTCACCAAAATTCCCATCTCAAAGCTAAGATTTTAACATTAATTTTTTTAAAGACTTGTTTTATTTATTTGAAAGGCAGAGTTACAAAGAGAGGGGAAAGAGAGAGAGAGCGTGTGCATTCACTTCTGTCTGCTGGCTCACTTCCCAAGTGGCCACAATGGCTAGATAGAGATGGGCCAGTCTGAAGACAGGAGCCAGGAACTCCATTCAGGCCTCCCACGTGAGTGGCAGAGACTCAATATTTGGACCATCTTCTGCTGCCTTCCCAGGCACAGTAGCAGGAAGTTGAATCAGAAGTGGAGTTGCCAAGACTCAAATCCATACTCCTATGGAATGCTGACATTGCAGGTGGCAGTTTAACCCATTGAGCCCAGCAGTCAGTACCAAAACATACTAAATATGAATGGGGTTGACATTGTGGCTTAGTAGGTAAAGCTGCTGCCTGTAATGCTAGCATCGAGTATAGACACCAGTTCGAATCCCAGCAGCTCCACTTCCAATCTAGTTCCATGCTAATGTGCCTGGGAAAGCAGCAGAGGATGGTTCAGGTACTTGGGCCCAGCCACCCATGTGGGAGACCTGGGTGGAATTATTGGCTGCTGGCTTCTGCCTGGTCCAGCCCCAGTGGTTGCAGCCATTTGGGGAATGAACCAGTGGATGGAAGACCTCTCTCTCTCTGTGTGTGTGTGTAACTTTGCCTTTCAAATGAATAAAATAAATCTTTAAAAAATAAATATAGGCCGGCGCCATGGCTCACTAGGCTAATCCTCCGCCTTGCGGCGCCGGCACACCGGGTTCTAGTCCCGGTCGGGGCGCCGGATTCTGTCCCGGTTGCCCCTCTTCCAGGCCAGCTCTCTGCTATGGCCCGGGAGTGCAGTGGAGGATGGCCCAAATGCTTGGGCCCTGCACCCGCATGGGAGACCAGGAAAAGCACCTGGCTTGTGGCTTCGGATCAGCGCGATGCGCCAGCCGCGGCAGACATTGGAGGGTGAACCAACGGCAAAAAGGAAGACCTTTCTCTCTGTCTCTCTCTCTCACTGTCTAACTCTGCTTGTCAAAAAATAAAATAAAAAAGACAAAAAATAAATATGAATATGCTTTTTGTTAAACATTCCATTGAAAATATCAAGTAGGCAGTTAGATATGCTAGTCTGGAATTCAGAAGGTAAGACCATGATGAAAACATAAATTTGTGAGTTATTAGTATAAGATGGTATTTAACACATCTCTAGAGAGTGTCAGTTCACAAAAATTAGGAGAGAAAAATAAGAAATCCAAGTAATAAACTCAGTCCTGGAGCATTCTGATCCTTGTTCCAATGAAAAGGAACCAGCAAAGAGACTGAGAAAAGAGTAGTTACAAATACACAAGGAACACTAAATCAGTATTATGGCTAAGATGCCAAGTATCAGATGATTTCAATAAAAGTTATCAAACTTGGCCAAATGCTTGAGCCAAGACTAGGAAGTTCCCGTTAGATTTATCAGTATGGTGCTCACTGTTGTCCTTTACAGGAGCAGTTTCACTGAATGGGAATTAAACCTAATTTGAGAGTATTCAAGAAAAAAGTTAAAGGAAAGAAATTGAAGACAGCAAGTAGAGAATTATTTCAAGGAATTTTACTGTAAAGAAAACACAGAAAAGTGGCTACTAGCTGGAGGGAAAATAAGATCAAGATAGGTAGAAATTACAGCGTGCTAATAAGCTAATACAGTGATCACTACAGAAGAAAAGAGTGGTGATGAAGGTGAGAGGGGAAGAAGTGTGCAGATGTCCTTAGGTAGGCAGCAGCAGATGGGATTCAGTGTACACATAAAGGACTTCTGTGGAGTCTTCAAAAAGTAAAGCAGGCTTGTAGATGTGGAAAAGTTAAGGAAAGAGAAATAGATTTAAAAAAATTATCTAGAAGAGAAAGAAAATAAATGAGGAAAATAGTGCATTATTACCATTTAAAATAGACACCTTTTAGATTTTTAAGGGAGGGTGGTATGGCTATGCTTTTTTTTTTTTTTTCTAACCACATTCAACTGTAAGAATACAGAGTAAGGAAGAATTGGATTAATCTGAGTTGGAATTTTGCCCAATTAATATTGCAAAATAGGAGAAAAGGAGTCATGTGGAAGCATGGTTATGATCATAAATTTTAAGCTGAGATAGGATGTAAGACATCATAAGGATAGAGAGAGACAACAAAAACAGTAGGACCAATGGACTTCTGATTCTAGTGAGGTCAAAGTTCTGTTGGAGTTTTGAGGAAATTAAACTGATAGACAGGAAATAAGATTTAGAGGGTGACTGACTAAAACTGAGCTTATGGAGGTGTTCGAGTTTTGGACAACATCAAGAATATAGCCATGGGAGTGAATGGCTATGGTGTGAAAGGTTGAGAGTAAGATCACAAGAAAATGAGAAATTGCAAAACTAAGCTTGTCTGCATGAATCTTGGGATCACCAATTTCTAACTGTAAATTTGGCAAGTTAGTTAAACTTTCTGAGCTGCAGCTTTCCTTTTTTTTTTTTTTTTTTTTTTTTTTTTGATAGACAGAGTTAGACAGTGAGAGAGAGACAGAGACAGAGAGAAAGGTCTACCTTTTCCGTTGGTTCACCCCCCAAGTAGCTGCTACCGCCAGTGTGTTGTGGCTGGCGCACCGTGCTGATCTGAAGTCAGGAGCCAGGTGCTTCCTCCTGGTCTCCCATGCGGGTGCAGGGCCCAAGCACTTGGGTCATTCTCCACTGCCTTCCCGGGCCACAGCAGAAAGCTGGACTGGAAGAGGAGTAACTGGGACAGAATCCAGCGCCCCAACCAAGACTGGAATCCAGGGTGCCGGCGCTGCAGGCCTAGTGATACGTGGCGCCGGCCCAACTGCAGCTTTCTTATAGTTAGAATAAGAAAGATAATATCCAGCTGAAGATGAGGATGGGAAGATTTCAAGTGATAACATGCTGAGGTACACATGTCTTCAGATGCTGAGTCTACATGTCCCAAGGATCTACAATTTCAATTAGAGAGCAAGGATTCCGTCTACGTAGGAGTATATAGAAATTAATATAATATAAATATTAAGAATTAATCATTTCAGCATATTTAAGTTTAAACATGGCTAATCAATTTAAAATAAGTAATGTATCCTGGATGAATAAGATGTCAAATAGTTATTCCTAAATCTCCTTCTTCATTATTAGCAAGCAAATTGTCCAATCTTATTTTAATTGTATACCACATGTACCTCACCTATGTCACTAACTATTTCTGCCATATTAAAATTTATTGATTTTAAAAATGAATTCCAAAATACAAATGAGTAAATTAACAGATGCTTCTTCCATAAATTAGTTTCAAATTTTTGGTCTAGAATCAGAGAACACATATTAAAATATAGGGTAAGCACGTTTCAGTACATAGAGAATGTACATGTAATAAATCTGGGACCTCAATTAGTTAACATCAATTATTAATTTACTAACTAAAAAAGTGGCATAAACATATAGCAGAAATTTAATTTTCCCAGTAATTTACTTACAATAGAAACTTTAAGTCCTAATAAAATTGTGCTATTCAATTTCTAAAAATGGAAATATTGTAGAATGAGATTAGCAATAAAATCAAAATGTGAAAAGCACAAAGTCTTATTTCTTAAAACCAAAGGGTGGGCCAGCGCCACAGCTCACTTGGCTAATCCTCCACCCGCGGCGCCAGTACTTCGGGTTCTAGTCCCGGTTGGGGCGCCGGATTGCTCCTCTTCCAGTCCACTCTCTGCTGTGGCCTGGGAAGACAGTGGAGGATGGTCCAAGTGCTTGGGCCCTGCACCAGCATGGGAGACCAGGAGGAAGCACCTGGCTCCTGGCCATTTGGGGGGTGAACCAATGAAAGGAAGACCTCTCTCCCTCTCTCTGTCTCTGTCTCTTCTGTCTCTGTCTCTCTCTCACTGTCTAACTCTGCCTGTCCAAAAAAAAAAAAAAAAAAAGGAAAACAAAGGGTGGATGTTGTGGTATAATGTGGTAAGCCTCTCCCTGGGTCACCTGCATTGCATTTCAGAGTGCTTGGGTTTCAGTCTTGACTCTGCTTCAGACCCAGCTTCTTGCTAAAGTACACCCTGGGAGACAGTATATATTGGCTTAAGTACTTGGGTTCCTGCCACCCACAGAGTCCCATATTGAGTTCCAGGCTCAGCTGTTGGGGGAATTAGGGGAGGTGGTTGAACTAGCCAATGGAAGATCTCTCTCTCTTTCTACTACTGTGCCTTTCAAATAAAAATAAGTAAACAATAAACATGTTTTGAAAAGGGAGGTACAAAGAGGAAGAAAGTATTAAAATTAAATATTCAAGTTTTAAAATGATAAAGAGTACTTAGGACTTTATGAGTAATAGGATTCTAATATTGTTTCAATAAATTCCATGACAACAAATCTTAAAATAAAATTGAAGCAAAATGGGATTATATGAATTTGACTTTTACTTAAAAAGAGATTAGAGAACAGAGAGAAGATGAGCATTTTACAGGGAAATTTAGAAAATAATATGTTTATCTGCAAATAGAGGATGAACAATTTAACAGGGAAATTTAGAAAATAGTATTTATATGTAATGTTTATTTTTGAATGAAAGAATATGAAATTTTAAAGATATGCAAAAATCTCTACCTTTAGAGCATAAGTGAGTTCCATTAAAATTAGAGAAACAATCGATTTTTATTTCTACTATATTACTTTTAATTGGTATAAAAATATTTCATTTGAAAACTTTTACTTATAAATAATAATCACTACCAGTTATTACCATATATTGACTACATTGAACTAGCACTGTGCTTATTGTTGGTGAGGACAAAGTAGGGGACGAGAAACATGGGTAAGCTAACTTAAACTCAAGAAAGGGTTTCCTGGTAAGAAGCTTTGTAATGGGAATGGAATTGTACTCCTTGGTAGATACTGTGCTACTGATCACTACGAGTATTTAAGTAAAGATTTCATGATACCTAAACTAAAATACTCTATAATACTGAGTGCGATACCTAGAGATGAGTCACACAGGAAAAGACATGCAAAATAGCAATATCATAATGGCAGGGTTGAAAAAAAGTTCAGCATCTGGGATTCCAATTTTAGAACCTGAAGGGCTTAAGGGAGATCCTGGGAAGGGGATGATTCAAAAAGACCCAGATAGGCAGATGCAACCACATCAGGGAGACTCATCAGTTTAGCGAATGACCCAAACAAAATTAACAAACGTAGGGCATTTGAGTTTAAAAGTCTGGCAGTAGAAGAATGGAACCTAAGAATCAAAATAACTCAAAGGGAGGTTAGGGCTCAGGAGCAAGAATCCACCTTTAGGTAGAACACCAAAAGTAAAGTCAGAATCGTAGGACTGGACAAGAAGATTCTGGAATAGAGCTTCTTCAGTGCATTTCTGTTTTAAAGCAGAGTCAGTCTGTCTTAGAATTAGTATGACCTGAAATAGTTAGGTACTTATAAAATAAGATGAAAAAGCATACCTAAATAACAACTAAAATCCAAGGTACTTGACTCATTGGCCTCTTTATCAAATGTAATTGTCAAGATGTAGAAAGCAGTAGCCAACTGAACTCTAGACCAAAAGTGAGGAAAATTGATTTGAGACATGATGAAGACTTTCAAAAAGATAATTTCTAACCATTACTATTTCACAGTCTATTAAAATTTATATTTTCTTTTCAGCTCAACAATTTAGTAAATCTATTGAAAGTTTCTCTAAACAATAATTTAAATTGAAATTCTTATGAATAAATATATGGAGTACTTCTTTAATGTTTACCTAGATTGTTTTTTTATTTACAACTGTATTAAATACATTTTTTACTAAAATATATCCTACAAGTCAGTAAGTTGAAAACTTATATCATTGAAAAATCAATATTTACTTTTTATTTTATTCTTTCTACATTATTAATTAATAGCTATATTAATTCACATTAAATTTATTATACTCACATTAAGAAGGCAAATATTATAGCGATTACATAGTATTATATACACACCACATACAACACATCACTCACACATAGTAAAATCTTATAATAGTAGTATTAATTATAGAATTGGGCATTTTTTAATTTACTTTTTAATTATCTTTCTCCCAAAGAGACCTTTTATTTAAGGAATATAGACTTCATGCATTTCATAACTACAACTTTAGGAATATAGTGATTCTTCCCACCATATCCGCCCTCCCACCACGCTTCCTCTTCCCTCTCCCATTCCCAGTCTCATTCTCCACTAAGATCCATTTTCGATTAACTTTATACACAGAAGACCAATTCTATACCAAGTAAAGAGTTCAACAATTTGCATGGTTTAAAAAAAAAAAAAAAAAAAAACTGTCCCTTAACAGTCAAGATAAGGATTATTCAAAGTTATTGCATCTTGAATTTGATTTCACTTCTATTTTTTTTTTTAGAAACTTAATTAACTTTAACAAAGCACCCAAGAATGATATATCTTTTGGGAGCACTTAGACATAGTTATAAAACCGCTCTTTGAGGACAGAGGTCCTACATGGGAAGTTAGTGCACAGTGACTCCTGTTATTAATTTAATAATTAACAGTCTTATGTATGATGTCAGTGATCATCCAAGGCTCTTGACATGAGCTGCCTAGGCTGTGGAAGACTTTGGAATCCACAAACTTCATCAGTATTTATTTAGACAAGGCCATAAGCAAAGTAGAAGTTCTCTCCTCCCTACAGAGAAAAGTACGTCCTTCTTTGATGACCACTTCCTTTCACTGGGATCTCACCCACCAAGATCCTTCATATAGGACATTTTTTCCCTCAGTGTCTTGGCTTTCCATGGAATTAGGCATTTTTTTAAAAGATTTATATATTTATTTATTTATTTGAAAGGAATAAAGGCAGAGTTACAGACAGAAGGAGAGGCAGAGAGAGAGATCTTCTATCCTCTGTTTCACACCCCAAATGGCTTCAATGAGCAGTGCTGAGCCAGGCCAAACCCAGAAGCTAGGAGCTTCCTCTGGGCCTCCTATGTGGGTTCAGGGACCCAAGCAGTTGGGCCATCCTCAGCTGCTTTCCCAGGTGCATTAGCAGTGAGCTGAATTGGAAGTGGAGCAACCTGGACTTGAGCCTATGTTCGTACGGTATGCGGATGGTGGCTTTACCCACTGCGCCACAGTGCTGGCCCTAATTAAGCCTATTTTAAGTTTATCTCTGACCTTACATCACAATGAATAAAATTTGAAATTTTCAGTCAAATCTTTTCAGCTAAAAAGAAAAACCACCTACCAGGTCACAATAAAAATTGATATGTCTATTTGAATTTTAATATATTAATATCTGTATGTTTAAGTACATATTTAGCATAGCACAGTGTTTGAGTAAAAAAACTGTTTAATGAGACTTTTTCATTTATTTCTTACACTGTTCTGATAGCCTAATTCTAATACTGAATATTATTAGTAAGTTCTTGTAAGAGACACAGAAGATATAACTAATCTATGTTAATAGAAATTACAACAGAGGTTCTGAGACTAGGTTATCCACTGGGAAGCCTATGTATTTTTTGGTTAATGTAATACTTGTATCCATATGTATAAATAAATACATCTTGAGTATAAAACAAATATATGTGTACATACCATATTTTGTATATATGAGAGTCTTGTGGGTGATTCTCTTATGATTCCTTAAGTGGAACAAAAGTTAATGTGACATAAATTACACTGAACAGTTAATTATTTGTTTTACCCTCATTAAGGCATATTTGAAGTAATTAAATCAATGGGTTTTTCTGTGCAATATTTAAAATCAATGCTCATAAACAGCTAAATAAATTGAAGTGCTACTTTCCACCATAATTGCATTTTTAATTAGTTAAGCAACACACATTGTGTATCTTCCACATAAAGAACACTTCATGGGCACCAAAGGAGCTTTGTTTGTAGGCCTCAACAATGTAGAAAATGTGACCTTAACATCAAAGTAAGCTGATGATACAGTTAGTAAGTTGGATGCATAGATGATTCTAATTGTCTCTACACCAAAAAAAGAGAGGCGTGGTTATTAATATCTTGATAGTTACAATGAAAAAGAGCTTTCTTGTATGTTTGACTTTCTTTGGTCTGAAAAGCATAAATTGGAAGGAATTTGGCATAGAAAAGTAACAAACCTTTTTTGCTAAATAGATTGAAATTTTATTATAGAATTCATTGCCTACCTGTGACTCATATATGTTTTTTTTTTTTTTTTTTGACAGGCAGAGTTACACAGTGAGAGAGAGACAGTTATAGACAGTGAGAGAGAGACAGAGAGAAAGTCTTCCTTCCGTTGGTTCACTCCCCTAATGGCCGCTGCTGCCAGCTCAGTGCCCATCCGAAGCCAGGAGCTGGGTGCTTCCTCCTGGTATCCCATGCACTTGGGCCATCCTCCGCTGCACTCCCAGGCCACAGCAGAGAGCTGGACTGGAAGAGGAGCAACCGGGACAGAATCCGGCGCCCCAACCGGGACTAGAACCCAGGGTGCCGGCGCTGCAGGTGGAGGATTAGCCTAGTGAGCAACAGCACTGGCTCATTTTTGTATTTTTGTTTTTTCTTTTTTTTTAACTTGTATTTAATGAATATGAATTTCCAAAGTACAGCTTATGGAGTACAATGGCTTTCCCCACCCCCATAACTTCCCTCCCACCCACAACCCTCCCCTCTCTTGCTCCCTCTCCCCTTCCATTCGCATCAAGATTCACTTTCAATTCTCTTTATATACAGAAGATCAATTTAGCATATATTAAGTAAAGATTTCATCAGTTTGCACCCACACAGAAACACAAAGTGTAAAATACTGTTTGAGTACTAGTTATAGCATTAAATCACAGTGTACAGCACATTAAGGACAGATATTATACATGAGGAGTAAGGACCTCATATATGTATTTTTAAGGTATAGGTTGGTAATCTAGTAGGTCACACTATATTAAACACACAGGAAATATTAACTAAGCATCCTAATTAATGGAGGCACACAATGCCTCTCATAATAATTTCCCCTAGCCATTGAAGAATGTAAACTTAATTAGTAAAAACATATTCTGATTTAAATCTCTTCAATTTTCTCTAATAAGTAAATATAAATATTCTTGATTCAATTTCCTTAGAACATACAAATGTTTACACATACATACACACACAGATCATCCTTAGTAAATGACACTTGTTTCCAATTTAAAGGACAGAAAGCAGAATTTCCTTCATAATGTATTATTAAACTGTGACTTGCAAAAAGATAAAATGAATTCTGGTTAGGTTGTGTACTCTAGCACAGAGATATTTCAGTAGACATGAAGATGCCTTGATAAAGTTTGCTAAAGATGCCAAGAAGATAAATAAGTCATAGCTAATGACAATTGGTTTGAGTGAAAGAGAAAATTACTCAAAAAATAAATAAATGTTATTTGGATGGTTTTACAAATTTGAAATTCTGAGAGCATGGTAGTAGCTGGTGGTAAATTAATGACCTTCATTTTGTATCTAACTATTCTCCTCCTTTTTGAATGGTTGAAAACTATGCTTTACTTGAAAACTATTCCTATATTAAAACCACTAAAGAAATGTATTAGATATGAACATTATTGTAAAGACTTTTTCAGTTAAATGGCTTGACCATAGAAGTTTGCCCTTTTCCAAGGAGAACGTAAAAGAATTATGCCAAAAACGAAAAACCACGATGATACCTATGAGTATATAATAGGAAAAAAAAAAACTTCAGAAACCTTGTCCTCATATGCCAAAGCAACTGATCTCTGGGATTATCCCTCCAAAGCATATTATTTTGGATTGAGAATTTGGTTGCTAACAATATTTTAAATTATTACTTTATTACATTGGTTATTTTAAGGTAACATTCTCTATTTCATTCCTGCAGTATTGATCTTATAATATATTTATTTGGGAATGAGTAAGATAAGAGGGAATCAGAGTACTGTTCTACAAACAATTGGTATTAATTTATTCGTGTGCCTGACTGAAAAGATTGATCAGGGAATAGAAATAGAGTGAAGAGATTACTGATGTTCTAATAAGACAGCCCACTTACTAGTAACTGCTGGTTAAGAAGTAAAACATGAACAATTGAGTCTCTAAAACAGCCTTCGAATCAATCAAGATCCCCAAGATGTACAAATAATGTGAAGTACAGGGGGAGAGGAAGAAATAACAAAAGCAAAGGGAAAGAGCTCAAAAAGAAACCTAGATCAGAAGCCAAAGTTTGGAATAATTGAAGCAAAAAGCAATAGCCAAAGTCAAAGCATTGCCATAAAATAAATGACTGAATTAAAGCAATATAACATAAAAGCCAAAAAAAATTTTAATGCTAAAATGCTAAAGGTCAGAGTATGTGATCAGCTACAGCTCCCTCTGGCTCTGGACTTTCTTGACCACAGTAATTGCTAATAGCTTAGGAGGTTATTCCATCCATAGACATTTACATTTTAATAAGGATTTGTGAAATTTTAAAAGCCTTCTAGACACAAAATGTATATTCCATTATGAAATGACAGAATGTCAGACTCTGCGAAGGTTATTTTGTGAAGGAGCCTCCTTAGAAGCGCATAAATGTGGTCTAACTGGAAACCACGGACCTGACCCAAGAATCCTACTCCACATTACCTAAGAAGCAAAGATGAGAAGTAAAGCATTAGAGAAACATTAAAACAGCACAGAATCAAAGTAATTTGTAATTGCAGAAGAGAAATTCAAAGCTAACCTGAATTTTTAATCCAATAAAAGTAATCTGTATCTCCTATTTCCTTGTTCTCTTTAGACCAATAATTGTAAGCTTCTGTGTTTTCTAAGTTAAACAGTTAATTTTTAAAATTATTTATGTATTTATTAGAAAGGTGATTTACAAAGAGAGAAGGAGAGAGAGAGGGAGAGAGAAAGAGAGTGAAAGAGAGAGCTTACATCTTCTATTTCACTCCCCAAATGGCCACAATGACTAAGGCTTGGCCAGGCCGAAGCCAGGAACCTGAACTCCATTCAGGTCTCCCATGTGGGTAGCAAGGGCCCAAATACTTGAGCCATCTTCTGCAGGTTTCCCAGGTTCAGTGAACTTAATTAGAAGTGGAGCATCCTGGACCTGATCCAGTCCTCAATGGAAGCCCAGAAGCTTAACCCCACTGCACCAAATTTCCATCTAAATAAAAATGAGCTGAATTCTTATCTTTACTACTCTACTAAACTGACAGTGAAAAGTTAAGTAAATGATGAAGCTGATAGAAATGGAAGAACAGGGCCAGCACTGTGGCATAGCAAGTAAAGCCCTGCCTGCAGCACCGGCATCCCATATGGGCGCCAGTTCTAGTCCTGGCTGCTCCACTTCTGATCCAACTCTCCACAATGGCCTAGGAAAGCAGTGGAAGATGGCTCAAGTCCTTGGCCCCTGCACCCACGTGAGAGACCCGGAAAAACCTCCTGGCTCCTGGCTTTAGATTGTCCCAGCTCTGGCACTTGCGGCCATTTGGGGAGTGAACCAGTGAATAGAAGACCTCTCTCTTTATCTCTCTCTCTCTCTCTCTCTGCCTCTGTCTCTGTCTCTCTGTAACTCTGCCTTTCAAATAAATAAATAAATCTTTACAAAACATGGAAGAACAATGTTAGGGAAACTTGAAAGCATAGAGATATTTGATATGGCAGAACAAAGGAAGCCTAGCTCAGAATAGGGAGATGGACCAAAAGAGGGAAAGTTAGAATCACAGAAATCACCAAGAAAATTTCAAGGACAAAGGAATCAGTTTCCTTGACAAAGTAATACTCTTGGGGCTGGAAACAGATATACTAGTTGAAAGTCTATTAAAAATAAATTCGAATTCTCTATTCTTTTCTTAAATCAGGTAATTGGGATTTGCCAGTCTCCCATTCCATGGGAATCTGATTGTATTTTCTGAAGAGAATAAAGGAATGATATTCTAAACTCGCGAACATGAAGCAAGGTTTAGGGAAGGTGCACCCTGATGAAAACAGGCTGTGCACTGAAATTTTGCATATGCAATGGTGTCTTTAGTACCTTACTTATAAATATTAGTACGTATTCCCTGAGAAATTTGAGAAAAAACTCCATTTGGAAAGTTTTTTTTCTTTTTTTTTAACTTTTATATAATGAATATAAATTTCCAAAGTACAGCTTATGGATTACAATGGCTTCCCCCTCCCCATAACGTCCCTCCCACCCGCAACCCTCCCCTTTCCCACTCCCTCTCCCCTTCCATTCACATCAAGATTCATTTTCGAAAGTTTTTTTTATCCAAATAAACAAAACATGGGGAATAATTTTGAAATGAAAATATTTCCATGCAGGAAGAAATGTCAACAGGCTTTTGTTCGAAGAGGTAAATGAGAATGATGTGTGTGTGTGTGTTGTGAAACAAGAACAGGAGCTGATAAGAATGAATATTCACAGAACAATTTAAAAGAGCTCCTGAAAGTTAAAAATAAGATAACAAAAATTAAAAGAAAAAATAATTGAAATATGGCACTGACAAAATCTATTAGAAAGTGCAACTAAGGGAAAAACAGGAGTGAAAAGCAAGAAATTTTGAGAATCATCCCACGTCATGCAACATCTAAGTGATAGGAATTACCAAAAAGGAACAAAGAAACTAAACATTTCACAGACTCTAAGGATAAGAATTTTCATACTGAACAAATGTACACCATACTCAGCACAAGGAATGGGGCAGGTTGGTGGGGATCTTATTCGTGTTGTGTAGTTTCATAACCTTAGAATGAAGAGCAGACTGTGAGTGCGTCGAGAGAAGGTAACAGAATGGTCTGATACCAAAATCGGGAATCATAATTTGGAGTACAATGACAGTGTTCTGTGAGCTATCTTAAATTGGAACAATTTTCTTAAAAGGAGGAGAATGGAGGAAGGCAAGTGGGTGTGAACTGGAGAGGATCAAGTAACTCAGTCCTCCTTGTTCATGGCAGGAAATCAATACTTTAACACTGAAAAAGGGTCAAAAAGTAGTAGTACAAATATATTTAGGACTTGTATATTTAGGAATATATAATCAAGTCAAAAATCACCAGAAACTTCTAAGAGAGTCAAGTGTTTACCTTTGAGGAATGAAAATTAAAGTTAGAGAGGAAAATGTTTTTTTTATTTCTTGTGAAGTGCATTGTCTTATTAAACTGGATGCATGTACAACTTTGATTTATTTTAATTAGCGGTGTGTTTTGATGTTAGTTTCTGCTTTTTTTTAGAGTTCAGTGAGATACGTATTCAATTTTAGTAATATCTTCTTCCAGTTCTGAAAAGATGCTTGGTTTTTTTTTTTTTTTTGTCCTACACTATCACTAATTATTTACTCTCACTCTGTTGATCATTGCTCAGAAATTCCAACTATTCCTACAATAGCTCTCCTAATTCTATCCTCTACTCTGTTAATCTTGGCTCATTCTTTCCTTACTCCTCTTATAGTCCTGATTTTTTTTCACTTTTATCTTCTGTTTAGCTTCAAATAAACTCTAATGCTTTTATGTCTATGTTGTTTTCAGTATTAGTTTTATTTGGTCTATGTATTTCAATTTCATATCTTAGTTCTTTCTTTTGATCAGTTTTGTTCTATTTGATAGAAAATACCTATTTCTGAAGTTTTGTTCTTTATAATATATTAAATTTAAGGATAGATCCTCCTCTAAATTTTACAGTGCTGTTCATTTTTTGTGAATGTACTAAAAATCTTTTCTGTGGATATAATATCATTGTTCTCTACTTATTTATCCATTGTTTTGATCTGTTGGTCTTTATTCTGAGTTTCAGTGAATTTTAAAAAACTACGTTAAACCCCACACTCAGGGTCCAGGTAGAAATAGAAAATTCAACCTATGTCTAAGACCAGAATGGAAAAAACAAGGTACACAAAAAGGGAGGCGATTCTCAATTATTCTCTTCCCTCAGTGTCCTTTCTCCTTGTACCCAAGTGGGAAGGTGGAATAGGAGAAAATACAAGTGGAGATCCATTTCTACTGGAAAGTTATGATATTAAATCCTTTCAGGATTTATTACAGTCCTTATCCTTTTCCATTCTTCTTGCTAGATTTAAAAGATTTTAATTATGATAAAGTATTTAAGGAATGACAAGGTCTCTGAACATAACAAACCTCTTTTTTCCAGGAATTATAAAATCAGATAGCTGGCAGATTAACAGACAAACAAATTTAAACAAAGTTGATAGGAGTTTTGGATAAAAAAATACGTATATATTTAAGTCCATCTTCTATCTAAACATTAATAACTATATGTCTCTGGTCTATCTAAGTAGGAAATTGCAGATTCAATCTGTAAATCCTCTGAAATTTCAAATAACTGCTCATTTGAGAGGCTGATAATTAAAATATAAAATATTAATGACAAATTGGCAACAAAAATCTGTAGCTAAATTCATAATATAACAGCAAGTGAAAATAATGAATTCTAAGAATAACTAATACCTTCACAAATTTATAGAATACATATATATATAGAATACATATATATATTGTAATGTTTTTATTCTCATGATCCAATAAAACTGAAGCTAGGTCAGCCCCATTCCTGATAGTTGTAAAGTGATTGCAAGGACTTAAGGATAAGATTTGTTATCTGTCACAGGAAAGTGTAACTCATTGATTTCCACTTTTTCTCAGTCTAGTCCACTGATCTATCTCTGCTGACCTATGAGGGTAGAAATGGCTTTCAATTTGTTTGGATCACAGCTTTCATTGGTCCAGCATGGAATTTAGCTTGAGTTCTCCAGATGAGAACATCGTGTTGTCTCTAACTCAAACAAATAACACAAATACGTTTCTATTTTTTACCTTCAACAATAACCATAGTAATAACCATGACTATTATGGGATGGGGATAGATTCCTAGAAGAAAACAGACACATGATAAGTGTGAAGTACTATTCAATTGTCACTAAAGCATTTCTTAAAAAAATTAAACATAAAGGCAATTCAAGAGAAACACTTGTCCTTCACAAAAGAACATATTTTGTTTGTTACTGCACTATTGACTGATGAATTACTAGTCGTGACAGCCTTGTTGTGGGTGGCTGTTGCAGTCAGTTTGCCAATCGTGACCCAATTCCTTTCCACTGAGGCGGAAGGATGAGAATGGGAGAAAAAACCTCTACCTAAAAGCCAGGATGACTGCTGCTGTCACTTAGCCACATGGCCACTTCCGAGGTGACCTCGAGGACTCTATTCAATGGCACCTGCCTTACAAGTCGGGTTAGTGAACCTGCCACAGTGAAAGCCCACCTTTAAAAGGTTACCCCCTTGAGGTCCTGCAGGTGACAGACACTGAAATGGGGACCATTCCTGTCAGTGCCAGCATTAACTAGGCAGCTTCTTCAGAGAAAGAGTTAGGGGAGCAGGAAAGGGAATTCCCCAGGGAGCTTTTTCAAAATGTACCTTACTCCCACCCTTGAAAAAGAGGTTGTATGAGGATACTTGAGAAAACTTGTGGAGAATGTACATTATGAATAAACTACACATGGGTCTAAAACATTTTTGCACCAAAGTAAACATCTTCTAATTCCATTTTTCTATGTACTTTTTGAAGCACCCACTTATATCAATTTTAAAACCTGTCTAAATGTTCTAATGAACCCCACTCACCCACCCTAGCAGCCTTCAGAATTTCACAACGTGGAGAAGAAGGGTAAGCAGACCTGCTTGCACTGAGTCACAATAAGGAAAAAATGCAGGTGTTTCAGGCTGCCTTTACCAGAATTGTGTTATGAGAAAATGCAACATCTGCAGCTGTGTTTAAGCATCTTTTAAATTATTATTGATTGCTGCTTACTTTCTTTTACAGCTACATTTCCGAAGCTGTCTAGTAGGCACTGCAATCTGATTGCAAGGCTACAATTTTTAGCAAATTATATGCAAAATGAGATCTTGTAGATTTGGGATGGGAGGCAGGACCGAGTTATTTGAGAGTGATGAGTTGCATTTTTGCCAGAATGCAATCTCTCCTCCCTGTCCCCAATCATAAAATTAAACACACAGAAATTCTTCCAGTGTTTAGAAGAGAGTTAAAAAAAAAAAAAGCCACTTTATGGTCAGTGGCTGCAGGGAAGAAAGCAGCACAACCCAAAGAGTTAAAGGTGAAGTGCATTAAAGACACATTGTGACTTTCAGATTTCCTTCACCAGTCTTAGACTCTAAAAGAGATAGAAATGAAAATTCTTGCTGCAGCCTATCTGGAAGACAGAGGCAGAAAGAGACCTTTAATCCTCCCTTTCCTTTTCTTTTTCTCTCACTCAGTCTCCTGTATTCTTTTAGTGTGCCAAGTCCCAAATGTCACATCCCCAGAGGCAGGCTCTGCTAGCAGCAACTTCTGAGCCCCTACCTGGCAGTGAACAAAGGGCTGATTGGAATTGCTCAGCTTGGGGACTTCATCATAGCCACCTATGAATGAGAGTCACATCATCTGTATGCTTTATTGTTTTTTTTTTAAATGACACTCAGATTGGGCTGCCTGATAAAATATAGGACACTCAGTTAAATTTGAACTTCAGATACATAATAAATGACTTTTTTAATATTGCCTGAGACATACTAAAAATCTTTTTGAAATTTTTCTGAAATTCAAGTTTAACTTAGTATCCTGAATTTCTCCTATTTCATTCTGGTGAACCTAGACTCAGGCAATATCACAAAGTAGGCAGTAAGTAAAAGTAGCCCCACACTGTTTCCTGTAGACTAGAATTCAGAGACCATCATCCTTGTGCTCTTTGGTCCATACTCCTTGGCTTCATTTCCCATTCCCCTTCTCAAGCATTTCAGGAAGGGAAACAGTAGCCTGCGATTGCAGAGGAAGACAATCCACTGCTGCACCCACAGAGTCCCTGGGAGCCTGGGCAAGTGCTGAGGAAGAGACAGCCAGAGCAAACTCTCAGTACCTCAGTTTGCCCGGGTTGGGACTTACTCATTGACAAGCACAGGGCCAGAATTCCTTTGTTTTCTCCACATTGTTAGCTACTTGGCTGGCACAGTCTCCTCTCAGTTGTTAACTGTATCCCTCTGCCCTTCCCCAATCCACATAAAGGGATTCTTTCAGAGTTACTTGATTAGGATTTGTGGATAAACCATATTTCTTAGATAAGTAGTAAATAATTGGATTGGAGAATTATATAAGCTTTTTAAAATGGAATATTTAAAAGCTGTTCCACCATCTCATTATCCAGATTGAAACACTGAGACACAGGCAAGTGTGGGCTGATCCTTTTCACCACGTGGTGCCTCCATCTATTGAGATAGAAAGGTCTGCACCAGTTGGAGTCCCAGGTACTCCGTTTCCAATCCAGCTTCCTGCTCATGTACCTTGGAAGGCAGCAGATAATGACTGATGTACTTGAGTCCCTGTCACCCATACAAGAGATACAGATGGGTGTTTTGAGCTCCTGGCTTCAGTGTGACCTAGCCTTGGATGTTGTAGGCATTTGAGAGTGAATTAGTGGATGGAAGATCTGTCTTTCTCTCTCTCTTTCTCCTTATCTCTGTATCATTCTGCCTTTCAAATAAATAAATAAAATAAAATCTTTAAAAAAGAAGAAGAAGGAACTTGGAATTTAATCCAGGTCTCATATGTAGGAGGCAGGAACCCAAATCCTTGAGTCATTACTGCTACTTCCTAGGGTCCGTATTAATAAGAAGCTAGAATAAAGAGCCAGAGTTGTGCTCAAACTTGGGAACTCTTATACAGATACATGTGTGTCTTAAGCACTAGGCCATACACTTGCTCATAAAATAACTTATGAGCCTATTTCCTCATCCTTGAAATAGTTGTACTTGAGAGCTCATTAGATTTTGGAGTAAATTAAATAAGAATAGTATCTAGTGACT
Source organism: Oryctolagus cuniculus (assembly GCF_964237555.1). NCBI lineage: Eukaryota > Metazoa > Chordata > Mammalia > Lagomorpha > Leporidae > Oryctolagus > Oryctolagus cuniculus. The sequence continues at coordinate 97,431,825 of NC_091432.1, forward strand.
AACACAGAATGGTACCTCAATGTTCTATTCTTGCCCCCCTCTTCTTCTATGTGGACATTATCACAGCCAGATAATGCTGTACTCCCAATTAGAACTCTGGTCTTCTGATTCTACCCTCTCCAAATCATTCTGCTGACTAAAATGGAGATAATTTTACAGATTTGGGACAAGATTAGGGGAAAGTGCTTTGGTACTTACTTAAAAGATGATTCCAAAAAAAAATTAGGAATGACTAGCTGATGTCTTCCTCTGGTTAGGAAATAAACGCCTGAATTAGGAGTGAGACAAGCGGTTTTTATAAGAGTAGAAGGGAATGGGGGAAGGAGGAGGAGTCATAAAACCACATCTGGTCTATTCATATTCAGATAATGTATTAATTGAAGATCTGCAGTAGAAAAGGTTCCATTCATTATATAATTTGTTTCTTATTTAGCAATGCTATGTAGAGCATGAAATATTTCCAGGAATTGAACAGTTGTAATAAAATTCATGTTGTTGATACTGAGTCATTAAGGTTCCAAGAATATTTCTGCAAAGTAAAGAACATTTCTAGAAGGTGCTAAAGAACATTTCTAGAACCATCCCTGCCTTATATTTTATAAATTACTCTACCTGAATAAACTATCAATATTTTCTGCTAGTAAGATGGTATTGGGACACTGCTCAATTATTTAGTTTCCATTCTAACTAGGAAGTAGGATAATAAAGTTCTAGGTTAGGTAATAAGTCTCTGAATAGTCACTCTGCTATTCACTAGATATCAAAGCCAAGGACACTTTCCCTAAGGACCTCTAACTCCTCATTCCCTTATTGGTGTAAACTAGGACTGCTGTGGTGCACAGTTCATAGGACACTGTGGACAGACTGTCTCAGAAAATATAATGTGCCTTATGTGTGCCTAGCTGTGTACTCAAAATGCCAAGGACACATGAACAGGACTGCTACTGACCCCAGGTTCTTTGAAATTGAAACAAGGTCAACATGTAGCCCAGCAGAGGTTTATTGGGGGTTTGTGCTCATACACAAAGGAGACAGCACTATGGGAAGAGGTTTCACACACTGGAACCTCAGTGCAGTTGCTGCTGTACTGGGATTTTTATTGGATTGGGAGGCACAGCCATAGTCTATCAGAACATAGTATTTCTACCGTACCTGGTCCTGTGCTCTGCACAGAAGCTGTTATTTTTTTCCTTCTCAAAATTATAGAGCTGCTCGCTGCTATCACTCTAGGAAAGTCAGATATTGATTGCATTAGGCTACTCTAGGCATGTGCACAGGCAGTAGGGAGTCTTTTGTGATTAGGGTGTGGGTGCTTCTTTCTCCAGGTTGATTTGGACCAGGAGGTAGAAACATTTCAGCTCGAGAGGGGTTTGATATTTTGAGTCCTGCTTCTATCATGTTTCAAGGCAATACAGATCATTACAGACCATAAACAGCATGAAGGAAACATACAAGATGACTTGAGAGAGACACTGATGAGAGAAGGTTGGGTGCAACTTTAAAAGCTGGTTCTGGAAAGCTTTTCCTTCTGGTGATTGTTCAGCTGAGATCTGAAGTATAAGAGAGAATCAGCCCTGCAAAGGACAACAACAATGCAAAAAAAAAAAAAAAAAAAAAGGGCAAAAACTTTCCAAAGGATGAAACAGCAAGTGCAAATGTGCTGAACTGAAAAAGAACTTGATGTGTTGCAAAATGAGCAAGGGGAGGAGGGGTGTGAGTTGAGGTTAGTGAGAGAAGAGCAGCCTTTTTGCCCATGGGAAGAAGTTCAGGCTTCATTTGAAGTGCAAAGTGAGTCGATGGAGATTTTTAAATATGGGATGACCTCGTTTGATTTATAGCTTTGAAAAATCATTTTGGCTGCTGTGGAGAAAGCAGATATTAGCGTCTGGTACATAGTGCCAAATAAATGTTAGTATGTTACTATTTACTGAATGATACCTTGGCTAATCACTATTGTTGATACTACTGTGGATCTATACCCAGAATATGAATGCCAATGTCATCCCTATGATGGACATTGTAAAAATCTTCACTTCAGTCACTATCCCAGTTTCCTGTTGTACTAGTTGTTTCGTTTCATTTTGATTCCTCCTTAATATTTCATTTTCACGAGAGAGATTTTCTATCTTGTCCATTAAGGATTTCTGTAGTTCAAGAATTTGTTTTTGAGAACTTCTTAATGTTCTTATCAATTTTTTGAGATCTGCTTCTTGCATTTCTTCTATGTCATCATCCTCATTATCTTGAATTGGGGTGTCTTTTTCATTTGAGGGCTTCATGGTGACTTCCTTGTTTTTATTACCTTGGTTTTTGCGTTTGTTATTTGTCATATTGGAGATATTTGGTTTCTTCACTGTGGTGCTTTTTCTTGTTATACTATGACTCTAGATTAAGTGGACTATCTGTTTTTGATGGAGCCTTAGGGCTTGAGATGGGTGTGGCCTGAGAGCTCTGTTTGGTGTGCCAAAGGTGACACTCCCAGGTTAGGCGTGGTAAACCTCTCTCTCTCTCTCTCTCTTTTTTTTTTTGATTCAACAGGGAAGTTATTCTGCACAGCTGAACAAAGTTGGAGGTAGTTAGCAGGCAAATGATATACCCACAGGAGCCAGAGATCAGAAGCTCTTTCCCAAGGACCACACAGGGAATCTGTTCGGCCCTTAGAGTGGGCTCAAATTCTCCTTCAGTCTCCCACTGGGTTGCCAAAGTTACGGAATTGTAGCGTCTCTGGAGAGTGCTCACATGAATTCCGTGAGTTCTCTCCCCCACCGTCTCTTTTTTCACAGTCTCAGTTCAGTAGCACCATAAATTTACTAAGTCCTAATCTCCTGTTAATTCGCCCCACCCAGAGTCAGGTTTTACTGCTAGGCTCAGGGCCGGTGCAGACCTGAGGTCGCTCTGCTTATGACGTATGTCCAAGATGGCGCCTGCTCTTTGTCTTGCTCGCCCTTGAGAGGTGAGCGGAGAGAGAGAAACCCGTGTCCATACCAGTCACCTTTTTTTTTTTTTCCCTCTCTCTCTTCCAGTTAGCTTGGTGAAGTCCCCCCCGCCCCGGGGGTCGTTCCCTCTAGTCTCCTCTCTCCGCTTGCCTGCCGGTGTCTCGGGTTATTGAGGTTCGGCTCACCTCGCGTTCCAGCGCTGGTGTGTTGAGTCTGCCGCTGATGTCTCGAACTCGGACATTGTAAAAATCAAAATGACATGGTAACTACCAGCCAGTAGGATGAATTCTTTTACAGCAAATGTTGCTGTGTGTGTAGCCTCAAGTATGTTAACCTCTCTTAACTTCAATTTCTTGGTTTGCCAAATGATAATAGTGATAAGGCTGTTGTACGATTCAAATGAGAAAACATTTTTATATAAAATGCTTAGAAGGAGGTAGATAGAAGCAACTAACAAATGCTACCCATTATTACTACTTTAAATGTATGCACAAAGAAAAAACGTAATTAAATACATTTTTCAGCTTCAGACTCTTAAGTTCTTGAAATATTTACAGAAATAAATGCATACTAATTAGTGTAAGCATTTATTGTCCTATGTCCCTGCACAGCTTTTCCTCTTTTTCCTCTTGGCATAGAGAATCTTGATAGTGGACACAGGCATCCATTCACTTGGGGTGTCATGAAATAATTAGCCTCAAGTGGCCTCGGAGGGCAGCTTTATTTACTTGTGACAAGTGAAGGAGACAGTAGGAATGTGTATTTCCCTAAAGAAACTGCCTTCCTCAGAAGTAGTTTGTCATGGCTTTTATGGCAAGGTTTAGAAGAGGCTCAGGATGTCGAAAAGAGGAAGAGGGAAGCCCCTCCTGCTTGCAATATATTTCTATATACATTGTGTGTTCAAAATCAGATTTAGAGACTTTTCTTGCTGCTTCTCTTGTTTGTGATGGTCCAGCCCACTTGGAGGACAATGTTACAATGTGAACTTCCCTGGAAAATCCTCTGAAAAACAAGCTCAATCCAGTAATTCTTCATCCCTTCTTGCTTAAATCCTATACTCTTAATTAACAGATATCCCCTACTGAGAATGGGGTAGACCTTACTTGCCTTTCACCATAGAGGTGAATGAATGACTCAGAATGGGACAAACGAGAATGCCTTTTCACCAAGCTATAGTGATTTGATTCAGGAATGGGCAAATGACCGAAGCTTGCCCAGTCAGTACCCAACCAGGGACTTTTGTGCCTCAGCGGAAAGGTCCATCATTTTGCTAGAGTGGAGATGTGGGTAAATTGAGTCTGGGGATACCACCAGTCCTTTACATATATGGAGAGACAGAATCCTGATGACAGTGTTTAAGGTTCTAAATTCAAACAACACCTAAAGCCAGCCTTTCTACTGAACATGTTCAGTTATGAACAAATCCAGTATGACAAAACAAAGATTCCTGTCTGATAGAACAACACAATTCACGATCAGTTCAATAATTCCATTTGTCCATTTTGGGCACAAATTCACTGTAACACAAAGCAAATCCTTTACTTAGTTTGGAAAAACCAACCTAGAAATGGCATCAGGTATGACAAGAAGTATAGCTCTTAAGTATTGCATCTCACAGAAAAGTAGATGGGAATGTTTCCCTTCTCAGAGCTCTGCTGTTCTTCACAGTCTGCATCTGTTCTCTCACCTGCCTCCTGGCCTCCCTCACCTGTCAGGTCACCTCCAGTTCTCAGAATTCCCTAGGACCTTTCAACTGCCCAGCCTATCTCATATTGATGTCATGGCAGCAGTTACTGTTAAAGCTGAGTAGGAAACTTCTATGTACTCTGTCAGATATGTTTAAAGCATGTATATAAATGGAAAATGACAAAAATAATTGTCTGGATGAGTCCTAAGAGGATTTCTTCTTTTTCACTTCTAAAGCATTAGTAGGGCTGGTAGAATTTGGGAATAATTCCTGTCATATCTAAATTCTCAATAAATATTTTAGCAAGTCAGATAGCTTCAAGGAGCATATAATTTAGTCTTACCTTCTTTTGAAATCTCCCAGTCACTTTGAAGTATAATAGTATGTCAAGGTATTCATTCATTTATCAAGACGGTAAGGCTATCCATTTCTAATAATGGGTTAATCAAGGTACCACTTCTCCTTAGTGCCCAGTATCCTTCCCAATGTCATGCATACCACACTTTGACCCCAACTCACATTCTGAGTGTGTGTGAGATATTATTATGCAGCAAGAGGCAGCATGGTATAACAATCCCTGCTCGCTCATGCTAGGTCTATGACAATAGGCCAGACATTTCACTCCTCTGATCATTGGTTTCCTCATAAGGAAAGTGATACTAATCCTGTGAAGTTATTTTAAATAATAGTATATGTATGTGATCTGATAGGATCTTATATACTGTACTAGATTACTTTCATCAGTAGTAGAGTGGAGTAGTTAAAAGCTCAGCCAGTATATGGAAAATGTCTCTCCCTGTTTCTCCTCCTCTCTCTCTAATTCTTCCTTTAAAATAAATTTTTAAAAAAATCTTTTTAAGAAAGTGAACATAAAAAGTGAATGAAATAAGACAGAGAGTTAAAGACTTTTAAAAGGTTACATAGCCTTTGCAGGTGTGAAAAAGATCCAGGCAATTCATCATTAGAGTCCCAACGGTTAGTTCAGAAAACCAGTATTTGGTTTTGGATATAATGGGTTTGAATCATCTGTTCCTCCCTAGTATGGACAAGTCCCATAGAGTTAAAAGTGCAGGTCTGTTACTCAGGTGAGAGATAAATGCAACTTTAGCGATAATTCTTATCTTATAAACACTAATACTTACAGGTAAAAAGCTAATCTCCCTTGTTTACCACATTATTTTTCCCCAAAAATTCGATTAATATTTTATTACACATAATAACAGTGACAGAGATAACTCAGACGAGTAACATTCTCATAATATTCACAAATATCCTCTTAGTGAAGCTGTCATCACCTCAGAGCACAAAATTCCTGCCTAGAGCAATTACATGACAAATGCAGCTTTCACATACTGACATCTTCCTTTCACGTGCACTGAAGAGGGCATAATGGGAACCAAATGGCCAAAAGGCAAGCAGCAAGAAATAAAAGACAGGCACATAAGGGCTTGAGCTAATAGCCTTCTATAAGTGACCTTTACTCCATAATGTTAACGTGCATTTAATTTAGGTCTCCAAAAATTGCTGTAAGTTTAATATGATATTAGAAGTCATATGTTTCAAATCTAAATTCTTCCCCTGTATTTAATTCAATTTTTTATGATTGTATAACAAAGTCAAGCTGTAAGAATTGGGTTAACTTTCATGACTGAATTTTAGACAAGGAAATCAGGACAATGGAAGAAATTGTTCCCTTCATCTTTCCAAAGTACATGGATTAAGGACCTAAAAGCAGCCATTTGAGTTTGGGCACTGTCAGTTTATTTTAGTGTATAATTTGTCCCTTGAGGCATGGTGAAACATTTCATGATTTGGGGAAGAACTAGGGCATCCAAGGGTAGAAAAGTGGAAATGGCTTATCATCCTTATTTACTTACATGCTATGGTTGAGAGACATAAAGGGTAGAATTTGAAAATGTGGGTTAAAACTATGCTGTCTGATTTTGATTTCTGGCTCTCTTACCATTTATATGAACATGTGCAGGGCAGTTAACATCTCTATACCTCCACTTCCTCATCTATTAAAACGTGAAAGATCATGGACCTGTTTGGGTGACAATTAATTCTCATAAATCACTTGTAGCCCTGCACAGTCTGTAGAGTACACTCAATTGATTTTAACTCTCTTTAATTACTTCTTTACAAGACATTAGAAAATTATATTACTGAAAAATACTATATTAAGTATTCTTGACTGTGACCAAAAAATCATTGGAGGAATAATTATATTTCATATTTATATTTCAAATATAAAATTTGTGGGAGGTTCTTTCCTTTCTGAGGGGTGTATAGGCTAAGGAGGTGATGCACACATAAAACCCTCTTAGGTAGGTATAAGAGTAGATGTAATTGTAAGGCAACTTTTATTTTATAATATGCATACATACTCACATTTAAACAATGAAATAAGTAGATATCATCATCCCTACTGTGGGTTGGATTGTGTCCCTCTCAAAAAAGAAATGTTGAAGTCTTAATTCCTAGTACTTTAGGATATTACCTTGTTGTATATAGCTGTTGGGGTGGGCGTTTGGTGCAGTGGTTAATGTCATGATGCTTGCATTTCATGTAAGAGTGCCTGAGCTCAAGTCCCAGATCTGCTTCCAGTTTGTGCTGTTGCACAACCTAGGAGGCAGTGGATGTTGACTCAAGTACTTGGGTCCCTGCCACACACAAGGGAGACTTGGATTGAGTTCCAGTTCTGCCTTAGGACTGGCCCAGCCTCAGCTGTTTGAGCCATTTGGAGAGTAAACCAACAAATGAAAGACTTCTCTCTCTATCTTTGTCTCTCTGACTGCCATTTGAATAAATAACAATAAAATAAAATAAAATAAAATAAAATAAAATAAAATAAAATAAAATAAAATAAAGATGAGGTCATATTGCCTCTAATACTCTAATCTAACACATCTTTATAAGAAAATGGACAGGTGAAAACAGACAAAGGGAGTACCATGTGACCAAGAAAGCAGGGTGTGGAGTTATGCAGCTTCAAGCAAAGAAAACATCAGAGATGGCCAGGAAACACCAGAAGCTGTGAAGAGATAGGGAGGATTCCTCTACAGGCTTCATGGTAACTTTGACCCTGAAGACATCTTGATTTCAGTTTCCTGGTGTCCAGAACAGCGAGACAATTCATGTATATTGTTTTTTGTGGTCGTTTGTGACTGCAGGTCTAGGAATCTAAAATATTACCTGTTTCACAAATAGGAGTTTCAGATTTAGAGAGTAAGAAATGTATCCAAAATCACACAACCAAGGATGTAAACGAACCTATTTCTGGATTCTTAACTCAGTACCGTCCATGTGGCACCTTATGTCTTCCAGGTGTGTTTTGACACATGGTTCATTCCTGCAATGCTCTTAAACTAATCCTACTTCAGACATACCAGACATGGGCATACCTTGACTTTGGTCGTAGAGAGAAAAATCTATTTATTAACTGACTCCCCCGTGTCTGATAGCAGACTGTAACTTTCCAATGTTGCATTCTGTTAACCTGAAAAGAGGCTTTGCCATTTTTTCTGCATGAAAATTCTTATCCTCAACTATCAAGCCAACCACTCCAAATCCATGGTTTTTCATCTGACCAGTCAGAATTGTTCCTTCTTTCCTGTTGGCTTCCAAATCCTGTCATGTATTGTGCCATTTATCCCCAGTTTCATTCATTGTGTTTATAGGCAGCTAGCTCTGTAATACTCTGTCAACGTCACTGGATTTTAAGTTCCTTAGAGACAGTATCACGAATACGTATGTAACAATAGGAGAAATAGGCAAATGCGCTGGAAATCTTATTTAGATCCCACAAATCTGAAATGTAACTTTTGATGATTTGCATAAACTGTACATAACCAGCTGGCTATCAGAAGGAAAAAATGGAGACTTCCACAACAATAGATGAGGCCTGCAATTTCAGTAGTTTTTGCTGTTACTGTGTTTTTGTTTCTCTATTGACATCATTATTGCCCCCACTTTCTCAATCTCGTATCTTCTGTTAAATTTGAAATTTCATCAAATATTTAAAAGATCCAGAACTGAGAGCCTACCTAGTCTCAATATTAAATAAAATGGTAAAATGAACACTTAGACCCATAAGTTGCATTTTAAAAAAGCTTATGGGAATAATAAGCACGGAGCAGGCATTTAACAAAACAGTTAAGATAGTGGTTAACATACCTAGATCCTGTGTGGGAGTAACTGAGCCCAGTATCTGGCTGTAGCTCCTGACTCCAGCTTCCTGCTAATGGGGACCATAGGAAGAAGAGGTGATGGTTCAAGTAATTAAGTCCCTGCCACTCATGTGAGAAACCTGAATTGAGTCCCCAGCTCCTGGCTTTTGGCTGGCCCATCCCTGGCTGTGTGGGCATGTGGGAGTGATCCAGCAGGTAGGAGGTACTGTCTCACTTGTTTGATCTCTCTGTCTCTGTCTCTTTCCCTCTCTCTTTCTACCTCACAAATTAAAAAAAAAAAAAAAGAATATATGCAGGAAAAATAAAGAAGTCAAAATCTGAATGATGAAATTGCAGTTGTATTGAGCAATTTGATTTAGGCAGTATTGCTCATTCTGCACAAATTGTGAAACAGACTAAATAATTTGATTTCTATAAATCTCATTTCTTATTTGTAATGTGTCCATAAAAGTTATGCTAAAAATAATTCTTCACACATTAGGCCAGTGGCTAACACCCACCATGACTTATCACATTAAGCAGAGGCAGGCTAATTTCAGGGCTGCTCTGAAATAGCCACACCAAGCAGCAGAACCCTTGCATGCTGCAGATGAGCTAGTCTTGCACATTGCTGTGAAGGTTTCCAGAACAGGGAAAATCCTTGTGTTGTAGAACAATTTGCATTACAAAGAGATAGTAATACCTAAAGCTTAAGTGGAACTGAAATGCTTAGCTTTAAGCCAGGCCATCCCTTTGTAGACATAATGTTATTTTAACTCCTGAAGCATCTTTCATTCTTCAAAGTAATAAGGCTTGACAAATAATATAAATATAATTTTATGACCAGTAAGCAATAATAACCAAGACAAAGTTTAAATGCCAACCAGAAGGCATTGCTGGTAGTGCTGCCTGAGGCTTACCCCAAAGGAAAGCCAAGTGTGTCTTTTAGCAAAGAAATACGAAGTTCAAGCCGGCACCACGGCTCAATAGGCTAATCCTCCGCCTTGCGGTGCCAGCACACTGGGTTCTAGTCCCGGTCGGGGCGCCGGATTCTGTCCCGGTTGCCCCTCTTCCAGGCCAGCTCTCTGCTGTGGCCAGGGAGTGCAGTGGAGGATGGCCCAAGTCCTTTAGCCCTGCACCCGCATGGGAGACCAGGAGAAGCACCTGGCTCCTGCCTTCGGATCAGCGCAGTGCACTGGCCGCAGCGCGCCGGCCACGACGGCCATTGGAGGGTGAACCAATGGCAAAGGAAGACCTTTCTCTCTGTCTCTCTCACTGTCCACTCTGCCTGTCAAAGAAAGAAAGAAAGAAAGATGAAGTTCATAGGCCTTTCTGTTTTCTTTTCGTTTGATTTCAGAGAATTATTTGCAAGTAAGGGAATGTCAGATACTTTGTGTAAGTATTCATGTCTATGTAGGTCAAGGTCCGATGTAACCAAGTAGATTGTAAATTCTTGGGAAGGAAATAGGTTTTAATCACCTTTCCTTGTATATGATATGTAGGATAATGTCTGGCAAATTGTACGGTGCTCAGAGAATGCACTGCTTTTTCTAACAAAATTTCCTTTTAGTATATTTGCTCTTGTGCCTCTTCTAGTATATGTTCTTGTAAGTTTATTTAAATTTTGTGTTTTTGGTAATGGAGTAATTAATTAAAATAAAGTATAGTGAACTGGGATTTAATTAGCCTTGAGATACATCTTAATTAAATGTGGTCTTAACATAATAATAGTATGATGCCAGTGAAGAGATGGAAGCCCATCTGGGAAAAGAAGATAGGGCTTAATATGTCACAAAAATATATAACAAAACCTGATTTTTTATGAGGATGTACAATACTGTCATGTGACAGTTAACAACACTTTGTCAATGATGTCCTGCATATTTGACAGTGGTCCCTGTGCTGTGCTCGGAAGATTATTTACAAGGTCTGAATACAATGTAAATATTGAATAAATGTATTTTTGTTGATCATTTCCATTCGTCTATCTTTAATGAAATGTATACTTCTAAACATTTCTTCTTCCACAGCATTGTAAATATTCAGTTATTTTCAGGATTTATTGTCTCCTCAAACACTTTCTGTTATTTCAGAATGACTGTGGTGCTAAGCAATATCTAAGCTCTTTCTCAGTTAAATCCCATTTTATGTTCCTCATTAATATTGTTCAGGATTTCTGTCAGGAACTTCTCAAATGCATTGTGATAAAGCAGGATTCTTATCACTGCTTACAAAACTTCATTTGGAATCACAGGTTTTGTTGACAGATTCACAGATGTCTTCCAAGGGATTTAGTCAGAGCTAGTTTTGATTTATTATAGAATACAGCTTGAATTACAGAAGTAACTAGTTACAGACTGTAAAGATATATATTTTTTTCTTCTTGTTATAAACAACCAATTTCTTCTACAAGAACAGACAAGAATTTAGTGGTTCAATTATTGTGAAAAAGTAAAGCACAAAGCCAAAAAGAGAAGAGAGTTTTAATAAAATGGGAGTTATGATGGAATTAAGCATAGATAAGAAACTTGAAGAACAGCTGCTCTGAACTTGAAAAAGAAGCTGGTACAAAGGATGTTTGAGTGGAAAAAACTGAAGAAAATAGGGGTGTAGCGTTCTTTCAAAAGATATTGTTATTACTGCTATCCTGCTTAAAACATGATATATGAATCTAAAGTGAGATACTAATTTCCAAATCCTGGCATACTTTCCAAAATATATTAATGTCTTAAATATTGCAATTGGAGCTGATAATGGAGTTTGAAGCTCCAGATAACTATAAAGGTCTACAAAGCTGAAATCTAAAGGATGTTTTAGAGTTAGGATTTTTAAATTGTGAATAATGTCTGTGTAATGGGATGCGTTGTGTCACACAAAAAATTCAGAAGTACGTTGAAGTCTGAACCCCTAGTATCTCAGAATGTAGCCATATTTGTAGATAAGCCTTTAAAGATGAAATTAAGTTAAAGTGAAGCCATTAGGGTAGACCCTAGTCTCATGTGGCTGGGGTCATTTTACAGGAAATTTAGAGACACCAGTCGTGTGCACGGAGAGGAAAGACCACGTGAGAATACAGAGACCTGGTGGTCAACTGCTTGCCAAGGAGAAAGGCCTCAGGAGAAACATCTGCCAACACCATGACCTTAGACTATTATAGGTCTCCAGAACAATCAAACAATACATTTGAGCTGTTTAAGACAGCCAGTCTATGTAACTACATTTTTGCAGCACTAGCAAACTAATACCATATACATACAAGGATACTTCAAAAGGGTCATGGTCATTTAATTTTTATTTTTCCATGAGCTTTTTGAAGTATCTTTATTCAATTTTAAATGTCAAATAGTTTATTTAGGCTTAAAAACACCCCACAGTCTCTTGTTCTACCTGCTGTTTGTCCCAGCCTTCATCACATGAAGGCAGTCAGTTTCAGCTCTTTGAGTTGTTTCTTTGGGTTTATGTGTTCTTATTCTTAAATAGTGTGTATTCCATTTCTTAAAATATTACTGGACAATTTCTAATGACTTCTCATTATAGAATGGATTGTAGTTTTTCAGTAGCTTATTTCACTATCTGAAACATATCCACATACACATATTGTTTCTTTGGTTTTTTTCAACATAGTTCTGTCACAATATTTGGGCCTTTCATTTCTATGTCTGTTTAAATATTACTCACAGTTGGGCCATATAGAACACTATAATTATATCTGTGCAATATTTTGTTTCCCCTGTAGTTAATAACTGCCTCAAAGAGTATGCCTCAATAACAAGTCAGTCATGTGAAGGCTACATGATCTCCAGCTGGAGATTCCATAAACTCATGAGGCTCTTTGCTATGTGCCCAGTCTTCAATTGTGGATGCATTGCCATTGCCACTGCGATGAGACATCCACGGAACAATGGTGGCATTCCCGGCAGTACAGGCTCCATCAGCCCTTGATTCCAATCAGTTTCATCAAAGAACAGTCTGTTTCCCATTGATAGTCACTGAGGCCAGTAAGCAACTCAAAAGAGTTCAGTTAGCAGTTACAATTTGCTTCCACAATGCGTGGACTCAAGCAGGTTTGTCATTGATATTTCTGCAATTTTTCAAGTGTAAGATAATAAATTAAAAAAATAGACCATTGCTAATCACTCAGGAGTAAAAAAAATAATAATAACAAAATTCATCAAGAGGAGTATTGGCCACAGCTGTGAGCACAGCCTTGCACTCTGCCCACTGAAAAAAGTGTTCACATCTATTTTTTGATTCTGCACCCACGTATTTTATGGGTATAGTATTTTTTCCTAGTTCTCTAAATGGAAAAAATATCATTTTTGTTTTGCTTTTTTTCCAAGTCTCCTCTTGCTCCTTAAATTCCCAGTTTCCTTTATGTTCATTGTTTATTTAAGCTTTCTTAAAATGTATGCTGTTTTGAGTCTGTTTAACCTTGTTATTTAGGATTGAGATACCAAAAAACAAAAACAAACAAACAAACAAAAAGACCTGTAGAAATGACTGGAACTTATCAAGAGCTTGGCCTTACTTTGGTATAATGAGCTAGTGACTTAGCTGGTCCTGGGTCTTTCCTCTTTGGCTAATCAATATCACCAGAGAGAAACCATCAATCTCCTGTTCATTGTACATATCCTTTAGTAGATAGGCCTTCACCTTACCCCTTTATTCACTATGGCATCCAACCTCGGCCCTGTTTGGTGTCCTCCCCAAGAAAATGACCTGTCTTCTGTCAGGATTCAAGACAGATTCTGGAGGCTTGACCAATTCACGTCTCCTATGTGACCCTACAATTCTTCAGCCTTTAGAAGGATCTGACACCTCCAACTCCTGCGTCTTTGTATTCTGCAGACTTTTTTTTCCTTGACTCTAGCTTCCCCCATTGACACACATCACTTTCAGCTTTCTCAGCTTGTATAAATAGATCAATATTGTACATCTGCTTACAATATTTTGTTGACATCTCTAATGTGCTCTTGTATTCCCTCTAATTTTCCTTTCTTCTATGGGTTTTTACATTAGTTTTGTCCCTTAACACAGTTATTTCATTTGGATTTCAGGAGAAAGCAAAAATAAACATTTGTCTTTAGTCTTCCGTGTTTACCAGAATAACAATAGTCACATAAGGCAGGAAAGAAACCTTGGAGACACAAAGAAGGAAAACAGGAAAGGACTCCAAGGTTCCATAGGTGAAATAGAGCATCAAATGTTACTCATACATTACCATTTTTGAAGCTCCAAATACTGTTAGCAATAGGAGGAGGATATCCGGCCTGTACTTGAACACATGAGATGAAAATGGTTTTCAGGCTTGTATAATTCCAGAGTCTCTGCTTGAAATCTGAACAAATTCCAAAAATATTCACACAAACCAAGGATTTATGAAATGTTGTGATAGTAAAATTCTGAATATTTGTTATAAATGACAAGATACTAATATCCGTGGTATTGCTTTAGTAGTAACTGTCAAATTATGTGGCTGACTGATTTTTACTAAGCAGAATAGAAAATATTTGGAAGAAATAATGAGCAAACTGCAAAAATAATCTAAGTCGAATTTCTATTTCAAAAAATTTTCTCATGACAAAGCAACCTTTGAATATGTTTTTACTTCACGGACTTGCCAAAATGTTCTCTAATTTTATTTTACAGTCAGAGGATGATACAGAATAGATTGGCATTGCTATTCTGGTACCACTGCCTTTCATAAACGGAAAAGATAATGAGAGAAAAAAATTGTTGAAAATTTCTTCCATTCATCAATGTTACAGAGCTGGAGAAGAAAGCGAGCGACTCGCTATTACTGCTCATTATTTTATGATTTCATCTTCAAAGGAACAGAAAAGAAATGAATAGAGATATCAAAAGGGAAAATAAGCTTTTATTAAACCTTTTATTTTATTAGATTATATAAATATTTTTAAATCACCAATTTCTAGTTAAACCAATAGAGTATTAACTAAATTTGCTTTCTTGGATGCAGGATTAAATAACAGGTTTGCCAAGCAACTTGGTTTGTTTCTGGTGTAAGGAAAGATTTTAGGGTATAGCATTAAAATACCAGGTGGTAAATATTTTACCTGTAAAGTTTTGTTAAGATACTATCCGTAGTCTTGGGCAACTTTTTCAGTAGAACTTTTATTGCCACACTATTTTTAATCATTAAAGATAGGCCCACAAAATCTTACTCAGACCTGACAATTGGCATCACAAATGTGAATTTAATCAGTGTAGCCACTTTTAAATACAGGCGGGGTGAGGGGGATGGAGGGAGGACAACTCTGGATATTTTAAACATGTTACTGTTTCCCTTTCACAATTTAATTTGTTCCTTAAGTGAACTAGTGCCTCTGGGCATGTGTAGAGGTAAAATAAAATCTTCCAAGCTGCTTTATTCTATATAAAAATCATTGTATTCTTGCTGAGCCCAGAAGATTTTTAAAGGCAGACAAATGACACAGCCAAGCATGAAAAACTGCAGTTGACACCATAGCCACCACTGACCCTGTGTGGATGTACCCAGATAATTCCATATGTTGCAAACGCATCCAAAGTCCTGTTGACAGATCCTATCTGAGATGGCTAATAAAGACTGATATCTAAACCTACCAAAATGGATAAAATTCATATTTAGGAAAAACTGAGGTTCTTAGTCACAATGCAAAATGAGGACATTTTACCAGTCAGAAGGCTTTCTAGAAGATGAAAGACTGATGAAACAAATGCCAGTGTTTTCATTAAAAGAGTGTGTAGTTGTCAGATGCTTAAGTTTTTAGTACTCCATGATCTAACTTTTCAAAAGGTTAATAATACAACTCTTGAGGAACTATTTAACTAGAAGTGTTATAGTCTTATTTTATAGCTTTGAGAACTATCTTTTATTTCACGTGTTCTCCCAATAACTGTTTCTTGACATGACCTTCCTATTATTCAGATACATAAAGCACTATAAATGTTCACAAAAAATTTTCAGCCTTACTGCAGAGACTGGCTTGCTGATACTACAAATTGAAGGCTTGAGCATGGGGACAAGAAAGAGCTCCTGGTGTTGCCAGATGGACTTGGAATAGGCAAGAGTTACAGAACTACCTAACAACAATAGCTGCTGTTTATTGTGTGCTGTCTCAAGTGATGCACACAGTAATACACTGCGTATGAATGGATTCGGTGAGCATTGGGCAAGGCAAAAACACCCACCATATCCTTGGGTCTGAGTTTCCAAACTGGGAAACTGGATAAACAGCAATGTAAAAGCTCAAGAGAAGTAAATATAGTAGAAATAAATTCCATTTAGGACCTGCTAAGTTTGAGGGGCCTGAGCAACAACCAGATCTGGCTGTGTGATGGATGGTGGAAAATGTTAATTTGGAACTGAGTAAGGCAAGGGAATGAATGAGGTCATCAAGGGAAGAGTGTTTCGGGAAGAAGCAGAAAAAGAGCCTTCAGTAGCAACCCTGGAATGATGACACAGAAAGTGGGGAGCCAGAGAAGAGTTCTGAGAAAGAGCAGCAGAAAGCTAAAGCAACTTGACCTCTATCAGCTAGAACGAGACAGATCGGTAAAAGCCATTTCCTTAAATGAAAGTAAAGATCTCTGCTTCAAACAGGGGCAATTAACTTTCTCTTGCTGCTTTACACAAGCTCTCTGATGGCCTCCCAGAGACAAGGTGTTTCTTGACAGAAAAACCGCTTTTTCTTTCCTCCTTTTCCCTGCTTCAGAGCATGAGGGATGACCTTCAGTGGTGGTTATGTTTACCTTGTGCAGTGCTATACAGGTTACAGACCATGTACAGTTATTTTATCTAATTTTTTTCTCTACCACAACCCCCCGCAGTACACAGGCCAGGTATTAGTATCTTCATTTTACAGATGAGCAAGTGGAAACAAAGTGGAATTGTCCTCTGACTCCCAATTCGGTATTCTTTCCTCTGAGTCG